>NC_138858.1:7012627-7076030 GCF_965183815.1 Platalea leucorodia
CTCAAGGGATCATGTGGAGAACTCTCGATGGGGAAGTAATGCAGCACACTCAAAAATGCATTTGTAAGACTTTAGTCTATGTTTCACTCGAGTGGATTCATATTTTAAAAATCTTATGGCTCTATTCTTTCTAACCCTGAATACTTCATATCGACTTGTGTTTAATCTTGCATGCAGAGGGTGAAGAAAGTGTCTATAAAGCGGTCCTTCTTCACACCCCTAAGGAATAATCTACACTCATCACTATAGCATGTAACTGCAAAGACCAGAATAGCCTTGCAAAGAAATGAATGTTAAGACTTCCCATGGGGAGCTGAAATGCAGAAGAGTAAAGTCTTGACCAGAGCACAGGGGGTTATGGACGTGGTAACCTATGAAAGGGCAGAGCAGCTACTTTTGCCGTATGTGTTTTTGCAGCGCCAGGCTGGCCTCGGGGAGTGTCTCAGTTGCTCAGCATTTCCTCATGCTTCCCTCAGGCTTCTTTGCTTGTACAGTCCTAACAAAGGAAGACTTATTAGCTCAAGCTACAGAGAAGCCCCGTTATGGGGCTTTGGGCAAGAGCTGGTTTACGTCTGGCAAACTCGGAGTGGGGGCAAGGCGGGCTGAGCCTCCCTGCACGCACCAGCGTGGCTCTACCCCGATGCACTCAGCAGCCTTGGAAAACATAGGCAGGAATCAGCAGCTTCACATGCCGCAAGCATGAAGTCTCTCTCTGGGAACACTAGCAGTTCAGTGTCTTCTTTTCTTTTTCTTTTTTTTTCCCTTTTAAATAAAATTAAACCCTAGTAGACTTTTAAAGTTACTCTGATATAAATATAGTAATTTATATTACTCTTCTAAAACACCTCTGTATTCTTTATTTTAGCCTGGTTCTTACTCCAGCTTTCTAAAGGGCCAGGTTTTGAGAGTCAGGAGTTTTGAGCTGTTGAACACTATGGGATTTTTGGTCAAGTTGGATTTCCCCTAACACGATTTGGGGATCAGAACCTTCCCCTACAGTTTAATTTCTGAATATCTTTTTAAAAACATGTCTATTATTTTTATTTCTTAAAATAAAGTTATCCATGCCTGTCCTGAATCCAGCTTGCCTACCTCATGTCTGCGCTCTCCTCAGGCTGCAGAGGTAGGACTGTCCAACATGTAGGATTCAAATGTGAGACACAGGAGAAGCAGAAGCAGTTCCAGGTTCTATGATAATCAACCAGCTGTAGGTTTGCTGAGTCCCTTAATCTCTCTCTGACTTGATATCTGATCTGCAAAATCTGAACAATACTGCTTTCGTTCCTCACAGACGTAGTCAAAGGAATTCTGAAACTGTTAAAATGCTGTAGAACTTTAAATTGTTGTGTGTTTTTTTGGGGGGGAGGTGTCTGCTTATTGGATATTTTGCCCTAAGTAGTATTTATCTTATTTTTTTTTTCCAAATGTAACAACTTACTAATTTTGCTATTGCAAAAGTGACTAAAAAAGGTAAACGTAATTTCCTTTACAAAAAAAAAAAAAAAAAAAAAAAACCACCAAACCCTTTCCTAACCCTAAATTTCGTAATGACTCAAGCTTTATGCATGAGCATAGTCCAAAACTCACAGAAATAAATGGACATCTTCCCACTTGTTCAGAATCAAGCTTCAGGAAAACAAAAATCATGCTAACTACATAATTAATCCTATTTGTGGTTCATTAGTAGCCATTCTTTAATTTTCCTTTAAAGAACAGAAAGATTTCCATACAGAAGAGCAATTCAGTCCTTGCTTTATTATTGTTTAGTTCTGTCCTTACAGGTTTAGGAGTGGAAATTCTGTTCTCATGCACAATGTGGATCTCTGGTCGCTACCCAAAAGTCCAATGGGATGACACACACCCTGCTGTAACCGAGAATAAAATTCATCGTCACATTTTAAACAAGGTTTTTTGGAAGAATCTTTAGTACTCTTACCCCAGAGCTGCTGTTCCTTTGTCCTCTCTCCCTCCACACTTCAACTACTCTACTCAGTACATGTAACTTGCCCAGTGTCCCTTGAAAAACAGCCTTTGGACCTTGCAATCTCCTTTCCTGTATATTTGTTGGGGTTTTTTTCTTCTTTTTTGGAAGGCTCCTCCTTAATGAATTTTGCTTACAAATAATTCATTAGAAATTTAGGAAAGCAACCCAAATCATTCTTGAGAAGTCTCCTCTGCTGTCGTGCCAGAACAGCCTCTGGGTGAATGTTATACCTGCATTTTATTTCAATAAATTGTGCTGAGATGTATGTACACCTTAAAAGACGATGTGCTTTGCAAGTTGCGAATGAGCCCTTATGCATGGAGGGCGGCAGGGAAAAAAATTAGTCCTCCTCTTTCTTCTCTGTGACTTATTTGACCTTGAGACTTATAATGGCATCTCAGACAAAATGAACATAATCTAATGGACAGCGGGGAAGAGGGAACGGCTGGGTACATCTGTCGTATTACTGGGCTGTCTGAACAGTCAATGAAGCAGGTCCAAACCATAAGAGGCCTGTTCAGTTTAGCTCCAGGGTCTGCAGACAAGGAGCACAATCATTTATCTTTATTTACTGAACTCTGCTTTCTGTTTAAAAAAAAAAAAAAAGAAAAAAAAAAGAATTGACAGGTTGACAAAAACCCAACTTGGCGATGCCCACTGCACTGAGATAAATGCTATTCATGCTCTGCAAAGACAAGGACAGCTTCTCATGCCCTTTCTCCCGTTCCAGTAGGCACCTATTATACAACGAATAAAAGCAGCACAAGACACCTGTATACTGCTCACTGTACTCAGCTAGTTCAGCTGCTCCAGGAACAATGTTGTTATTGGGGTTTTTTGTTTGCTTGCTTTTCTTCTTTGTGTTTCTTTAGGAGATACACATACAAATATCAGAGCAACTGATATTTCAGAAACTTAGGGTTTCACTTTTCTTCTTTTTCTCTTTGTTTTTCTTTCTTTCCTTTTTCTTTCTTTCTTTCTTTCTTTCTTTCCTTCTCTCTTTCTCTCTCTCTCTCATTGTTTCTCTCGTTTCCTATTTCTTTCTCTCTCTCGCTGTGTCTCCCTCTCGCTTGTCTCCCTCTTTCTGTCTTCCTCTGCTTACAAATAAATCGGAACAGAGAGATGCATCCCACAGAGACCGTCTGTAATAGATAAAAGGAGCATAAACCTCAGGGGAGGACTGTGGGATCTCTTACACATGCTGCATTAAAGACCAGTCAAAAATGCTGCTTAATGGCCTATGGTGTTGGTTTCACCCATATTTTTATTTGCTTTTGACAAAGCATAAAAGTAAAGACATGAAGGTTGTAGGGTGAATTCTGCTCTTGACTAAGGAGGTGTAAATCCATCGACTTCCAACCTATTTCTCCTGCTTCAGAACATTATAATTAAGAGCAGAAGAGAATCATAGAGATTTATATTCAGGAGGGAGGTGGCATTTTTTAGCACTTAGATTCTGAGGGGGAGATTTCCCGCAGTAATGGGAGACATGAGGCATTCAGCACTCACTGACCTTTGCTGGAAGTTGGGTATCTAGCCACTCTTTCTGCATTTGAACCTCCCCCTTCCCCTAAGGTGATTGATGGCTAGCTGAATAACTAAATTCATGCTTAAATTTCTGACTCTGCCACGGACTTGTTGTATGACCTTCAGCAAGTCACTTCATCTCCACTACCCACATTTTCTGTTCTGCAAAATGGAGGTTGCCAGGCCTGTCTCACTATGGGCCAGCATAACCCCAGACTGGTGCTAGCAAGCAGTAGTTCCTACTGATCATCTCACTGGCTTCAGTGGGACACAACTCACTACAACCACATCATTTGCCCAGGCATGGGTGGATGTCCAGTCTGGCTGCCTGAATCTTTGATGCTGCTAGGCTCGATTATTTCCAGGTTTGTAGAATTGCTCCAAGTCTTTAATCTTGTAACATCTTATAAACTTGAGATAGTTTTTCATTATTATTATTATTATTATTACTTAAGTATCCAGTACTCCAGACCATGAATGTTTAATCTAATAGATGTGCATTTACAGCTGAGATATTTGCAAGCCTTCCCTAGGAAACCTGAAAGAAGCTTGGAGGCTGTGGTGAGCCTCCTTCAAAGAGTTAATTTTGCAGGCAATATGATTTGCAAGAATTCAGTTTATTTTTTTTTTATTTTTGCCAGGCAGAATGTTTTCTCTCCCGCCTCCTTCATTTCTCCCCCATATCCCCCCCTTCTCTTTTCTCCAACCCTGATTCATATGGAGCTGAGAAAAGAGACAGCTGGGAAGGATTTCAGCAGAGAGGTAGGATATGTATCTGAAAGTAATTTGAATAGTTTGTGAACCATGGTGTCCATTGGTTTGTAACACCTGGCTGTGTCAGCTGTGTCAGGTTATGTCATGTTGTGGAGCTCAGTTTGACTGATGCAGCTGGATGGGACCAGGCTCAAGCTGACATTGCAACAACCCAGGAAAACTGAAGAAGCAATTTTCTGTGAGTGTGCCTGAAAAACTAGGAACTCTTTGCAATCCAAACCCGCAATGATTTCTGGTTTAGCCTGAGTTAAAAGGGAGCAGCAGCACACTGGCAACCTCTGTGCGCTCAGGACCGGTTACAGAGGGCATTGCCTGGCGCTCTTACTGATGTAGAGCTGTGTCTTAACTTCTGGTCAGCCTCATGGACCTCACTGAGCAGGTCCTGGGGATGGGGATGACAACCTTGCACTGTGGCAGCAAGGTTGTATTCAGAGCAGCTACCCCATTTCTGTTATGTGGTTTTTTTTCAACATTTAGCAGCTGATTTTAGAGGGCATTGTACTTCTGTATAGAACTACAGAATATGCCCTAACAGGCAGCACCTAAAAATACATAAATAAATGCTGGAGTCATCTACTCCATATAGAAAACCCCATTTTCATGAGGACCTATGTTTCTAATAGAAAGGAACACTTAATACCTTTTATTTGTACTTGAGTAACATCCAGTAGCCCCTGTCATGGCATCAAAGGTTTAAACCTGATTTGAAGCCACTGTTGTAGGAGACAGGGTGTTTCTCTCTATAGGAAGTGATGTGTTTACTGGTCTTGACTCAGATTCAGTAGAGTTTGCTGGAAAGACTATTACTTGTCAAAGAAAAGACAGAGTGCTCTAAACGTGTAATTTCCTGTTTTGCTATAATATAAGGGGTGTTGAAAAGGATGATGAGAAAGAGTTCGACAAAGCCCCTCTGCATAGCGATGTCTCCATTTCCCCATCTGCAAAATGCCAAAGGAATAGTACCACCAGGATAAGAGAGAAAATTATCAAGTTCAGTCTGTTTGCTAGCAAGCCTGACTCCACTAGTTTCAGTGAAATTACCCCTCTCTACAGCAAAGTAGTATGTAATTCAAACATACCCCCAAAGCAAGCACAGAATTGAGGAGCAGTAAATACCTCATAATAGAAACCTGCCATATATTCCTACAAAACAGACTGCAGACTGGGCTGTCATTCATTTCCTCTTTAGATATACAACATATCTGGAAATGCACAAAAAAAGAAAGGAATAGAGCAGACTTTAGCTATTTATAGCTGCCTTTAAATCCCTGGTCATTAGAGCATTGAGAGAAAGGGAGGAAAAATAGTAAAATATTTTTGCAATGCAAGTTTATATTTTAAGTATGCTTTTTCCACAAGCAAAATAAAATTATTTCCTTTTCCTATTATTGTTAATGATAATTTTAATAGCCTGACCCTAGAAAAAACACAGCACTTCAGAGAATAAGACCCTCTAGAGTTAAGTAACTCATATAAAATCAATGTATCTACAGTTGTTAATCTTCTATAATTTGATATATATATTTGATCTCTCTCTCTCTCTCTCTCTCTCTCTCCCCCCCCCCCCCCCTTAGAGCTATGCTCCTTTTAAGAAGAAACAAGTGTTTTAGTTTGTTAATGCCTTTTGCCCATGCAGAGTCTCCAAGGATAAAGATTTTAGCATGTGTAGGTAAATCTGATTCCATTATCATGTGCCCTTCAGTTCTGAGTCAATCTCCCTGATAATCTCTCTAAAGCTGCCAGTTCCTGTTCGTGAGGCAGAGCAAAGATGAGAGCATTCAGGCAGGCTGTGGATGGAACCAAATTGTGAAGAAACATTAAGATGTTTTCTCTTGCCAGGATATGGCTCTGATTGAGCAAATTGCTTAAGCATGTGCTTAACTTCAAATACATCAGATATCCTTTTGCACTTAACAATGCACCAGCTTAAAGTTAAGCACATTTTCAAGTGTCTTTATGAAAGGTACATGAAAGGGGAGGGACAGCACTGATGTCTAGTTGAGACAGACATTCCTAATGAGCCATTAGATCTCAACTAACACTGGAAACTTTTTCTTTCCTGTGAAGCTTAAGAATTTATGTGATTTTTTTTTTCTCTTAGTAATTAATTTGGACCCCAACAGCGTGAAGATAGAAAGAAAAAGACCCTATTAAGACTTGATATTAAGTTAATAGCAGGTGACAGTGACTTCATCAAAAGCCCTGTGCAAAACATCAAGTAGATGGAAATTTCAGTTCTGGTACATTACTCAGCTGAGTATCATCGACCTGCTTATCAGGGTCACAAAGATTATTTGTACATTATAAAAAGGAACTGTCCATCAAAGTCAGTTTAAAAAAAAAAAAAGATGCTGTTTTCCATTTCAGATTCATACAATCACACCCAACTAGGGGATGATCAAACCAAACCAGGGGAAGTTTTCCTAATCCCACTAATGAAACTAACCTTCTTTTCAGGGTTCACTTCCACTAAAGTATGCCTCTTGGGTGTGGGGTTCAGATACTGAATGCTGAGCATCTCACCTACTTATGTACACTTGCAATAAAGGAAAATTGAGCAGCTGGGAGAAAGCATTTCCAAGTATCCTAAGAAATATAAAGGGCTCAACAGATATCAAAAGCAGAGAGGAAATTTGTCTTTACTCTGACATATTCAGCCTTTGGGAGTGACTGGTACAGGTAGTGACTTAGAATTAAACACTCTGGTTGCTTTTAAATTCGTACATGTAAAGAGGACTCCTTAACGTTGTTAGTCATAACTGACAATACTTTAAGGCCTGCATTTGACAGTTTCAAGCTACTTTGCAAACATAGTTGTTCTGCAGTCAGTCCTCACTGCTTCAGTAAATTTGGCAAGTGAGAGCGCTCCACTTCTTCCCTTCCTGCTCCCTGGGATGTACACCCATGCTCAGCCCAGCACCCACCTCTGATCCTCCTTGCCTCTTCTGAGCAAGACAAAAGTGATTTTGAAGAGCTTGGCTTAGCCTCTTCGTTGCACATGTGCTGAGAAAAGTGTCTTTGGCAAACCTGGATTTCGATCCATGATCACACATCTCCACAAGCGACTTTTCTCTGTGTGGGGTATCCCCAGCCCAGCTCCAAATGTGCTGGTATGGCAGTGTTGTGGTGAGCAGGAGCAGTGCTGAACCTCGCACTAATTCATATGTACTGAGCACCACCTGGGCATGACACAAGGTTATTCTTGCAACACTGCCTTACTTAGGGAGAGCCTGAGTATCTTTATATATTAATGCATTGTCCTGTGTAGGCACACCCATCCTCCCCAGACTTTTTGGAAGGAATGCACCCAACAAGAAGTGCACCCAAGTCTAGGAAAGTTTTTACTTAAGATGCCAAGTAATGCAAACATCATATTTTGCAATATTTTACTTTTTGCTACTTTTGTTTCTTTTTGTTCTGTGCAACTCACCTATTGTCTTCTCACAGAATCTGCAGCAATTTTCTGACCTTCCCTTTTATTTTCTAATCTCAAAAACAATTGAGGGTTGTTGAGAATATTAATCCTTGGGGAAGGACGGCTCTCATCTGTGTTTGTGTGTCCCCTCACACCACAAAGTCCTTGCCTATGCCTGGAGTCCTGGATACTCCCATATTAACACTCTGTCTTGCTAGCTGTCCTTTTTGATGGCTTCACACATTATACTTTCTTCCAGCTCTTACAAATAGATTATTGTTGAAAGACACCGGGCCCAATGGACTTCTGGGCTGATATCTGCTAAGGCTGTTCCTGTGTTTTGACCTCTGTGTGTGCCATACTGCAAAGTGAACACAAAAAAATGTCATAGGGCTCTTTTAAATATGGCATATCTTTATCTCTATCTTGCTTCTGCCCTTCTGTGTCACACAGAAGCCAATAGGACAGTTCTGATTAATACAGTAATTATGTGGTTATTAAAAACAGTAATCATCCAGGAATTATCCAGTGCTGTAAAAATCCCATAGACAGAAAATATATGAACATTTTTAAATTGAGCATTACAATTGTCTGCATATGCAAGAAGCAAAATGACACATAAAGAATTTTTAAGATCCCAAGGAAGCGCTCTGAACATGTTAAGAGAAAATGGTCTCCTCAATCAAGATGGAAGTTAACACTGTGCAAGGAGCCAGATCCTGATTCGTCCTCTTGAAGGATGTTAGTGGCTAAACAGTAGCTATTAATGAAGAGCACCAATTTATAGCACATGTGTTGGATAGACTTGCACAAAATTGGGACCATCTGAGGAGTTTATTCATCCTTGCACAGCTCCTTCATTTCCAGTTTCTGAGCCTGTTTTAATTTGTTATCAAAGTAATCGCTCGCTCCAGCTGGAGTCAGCAGTGTGTTTTGTTGTCTATGGGCCTGGCAGACTGTTCACTTTGAATAGCATTCTGTAAAGATCACCTGTTCTGCATCTGTGATGGTTTTCCAGGTGCCAGGAGGTACTGTTTTCAGATGAGAAACAGCGAAAGGAATATGCAGACAATGCGGTTCTGCAGCTTTTCAGAACTGCATGGGTTTCATCAGCCACAAACAGACAAAGGGAAAAAGGAAACAACCACGGCAAGTTAAGAAATGTAACAATGCAGCAAAATAATCTAGTTGCTCCTGAACAACAAGGTAGTGTTAACTCAGCCATTTCTCAGATAGCCTGAGTTCTGAAAGGAGCAATATGATCTCTATTGCCTTATATTTAAATATGTATGAATTTCAGAGACTTCTACGTAATTACAGATATTTGCATGCATGAAATACCTGTGCAAAACAACCTGTTTACTGGTTAGTTTTGAATTTAATTTAGGTCTAGCACAACTCTATTAATGGAGTGAGAGTCTACAAATAGCTTCAAAATAGAGAAGAGAAACACTACACATGGTCTTGCACAGGCTAGACGCTGAAAGCTAGGCTGTGGAGGACTGCAGCCTAAAGATTGTCATCACCTTCCAGTTGAGGGAGAGAATGACTCCCAGTCCTCAAGGGAGGAGGGGTGTCACTCCCCCTCCAAAGTAGGGAACTGATTGGCAGTGACCTGAGTTTCATTTTGGGGGGGAGAAGCTCTATTTAGCTTGAAATACAGCTCATCTGCATGATGTTCTGTGATGATCCCAGAGGAGGGGCTGCAGAAGCCCCACGTGGATACAGCAGCCAGCTGAAGGACTACATAGTGGGAGGCGTGTGAATGTGGCTAGGCCAGTTCAGGGGTCAAGGCAGAGAAAGACAAGCCCCAGAGCAGCTGGGCTGTCTCAGGAGCTGCAGCAGAGGCTTTAATTGGGAGAAAACCAGTCTGAGGCAGGAGCTTTGGCAGAGTAGTTTGGGTGGACTGAACCAGGAGGTCCAGATGAGCTCTGGATATGCGATGGAGCAGGTGTGGAGCTCAGCTTTTGTTCAGTTTGCTGTGCGTACAACTAACACTGAAAACACAGGTGTGGTTTGGACCTTTAGGAGTCAGCAAGGCCAAGTCAGTGTCTATGGGCATGACCTCATTAGTCCAGAGAGCATTACTGCTTCTGTCTCAAAGGTGCTGAGCTGATCTGGCACATGAAGGCTGTGTCAATTGCACATTTGCCATCCCTCAGTCCTATCAGCGAATCCCTAAAAGAACAAGAACACTTTTTGAGGGAGTTTAGCCCCTACTGCACAGACACATCATAGGAAAATCTTTGTGTGCGTTAGCAGGATAAGAACTTTTATAGGCAGACAGCCCCATTGGGTGACTATGTTATGCCTTATAGGGTGTACATCTTCTAAGTTGATGAAGTCTCATCAGTAAGGTCTAACTCTTGTATTTCAATTATGCTGTGTCCACAGATTGCCAGAAAGCTGGATTGGCTGGGGATACAAGGAACATTGGTACAGCTCTGATAAGAAGTACATCTGAAACAATGTTTTGGAGGATAGGAGAGATCCTTTGTTCCTCAGCTCCAGAGGAAGATGCAGGAGTTTATTCATGACCTTGTGACACTACTTTTGCATTAATTCTTGAAATTTAAAAAGATCAACCAACCAAAGCAAATGTCAGCCTTCTTCGTGGTTTGATTTTGCATAGTCCTACTAAACAGCATCTGATCAGGAGACAGTAGCCATACAGGGCCTGTGACCTTGCTTCTGAGATGTCATTGCACCTAATGAAGGAGACTGCTCAAGCCTGGGTCATTAAAACCTCAAAGAGTGGAAAACCAAATCTGGGTATGCTCCTAATGACAGAATTTCAGTTATTCACAGTTGACCTGACAAGATTAGTCAGGAATCGACCACAGCATCTAGTCTTCCAGATGGTACTGGGTCCCATAACATTATCATACTGGCAGCCATGTCTGTCTCACAAAAAGGACAGATTTTTCAAACTCTGTTTCTGGGAAAGGTAAAAAATGGTTTTTGAACATCTGAATTAACAACGTTGTGTAATAAAGACAGTCCCAGGGCTGGCCTCTTGATTACTCTGTTTTCCACTTTCAGACACTCCCCAAACTATGGTACACACAATGACTGATCTGTGCACTGAAGGACTAGAAGCAAATGGAGCAAAAGGGATACTTGACATTGTTAAAATGAGTACACATGGGCAGTCATGCCCATGATGCTGGCAAGTTATGGTATTTTTATCTTTGGACTACTTGCTCACTTGTTATTTGTCTTCTGAGATCCATAAGGAACAAATTATGCCTACTTTGAAGGCTGCATCTCTTTTCATAAAAGAGGTTATTCCAGAAAGCAGTAAGATGGAATAATGGCTGGCATGTCCACAATTTTTTACTATGGATAAAAAAAGTCTTGTGTATTACACCACAAATCAAGTATAGTGAGAGTGAGTATACTGAGAGTGCAGTAATACTTTTATCTTTGGTGAAGGTAATGGTTGAGTACTGCTTTGTAGGCATGTGATAAGTGGAAGAGAAAGATAACTCTCAAATGGAGAAGCCATGAGTGAGTTTTCAGGTCTGTTCTCACACCTGAAGATAAAGGTCAGAAGACAGAACAACTATCAGCTGGTACGCACCATGAACATTGTTTTTCTGTGTAAAGGTCTGCTGTATCAACTCTCAGACACCTCCTTAAGGGATTATTTCTTCTGTTTCTTTTTTTTCAACCTATCATTTAAGCCAACATCAAGTTTTTTCAAGAGGAGAGCTGCACAATCAGCATGCTGGTCTTTTCATTCTTCTTATCTTTCTCGTTGCTCATTCTGTGTGGCTTTCAGCAGAGCCTCCTTGTCCACCCCTGCTTCTGTGACTGCCCCAGAGGGATCTGTCCTCCACCCTCTCCTTCTCTCCTGCTATAATCACCTTTGGAAAGCAGAAATTCAGGTCTCTTCTATGCACTGAGATATCACAACCCTTTCTCCCCTTCCCATCTGTAGAATCTGATCTGAAGGGCCAATGGCATCCTGGCTTGTATCAGAAGTAGCGTGGCCAGCAGGACCAGGGAGGTGATAGTACCCCTGTACTCGGCACTGGTGAGGCTGCATCTCGAGTACTGTGTTCAGTTTTGTGCCCCCCACTACAAGAAAGACATTGAGGTGCTGGAGAGTGTCCAGAGAAGGGCAACAAAGCTGGTGAAGGGTCTAGAGAACAAGTCTTATGAGGTGTGGCTGAGGGAGCTGCAGTTGTTTAGTTTGGAGAAAAGGAGGCTGAGGGGAGACCTTATCACTCTCTACAACTACCTGAAAGGAGGCTGTAGCGAGGTGGGGGTTGGTCTCTTCTCCCAGGTAGCAAGCAACAGGATGAGAGGAAATGGCCTCAAGTTGCGCCAGGGGAGATTAGATATTAGGAAAAATTTCTTCCTGGAGAGAGTGGTTAGGCATTGGAACAGACTGCCCAGGGAAGTGGTGCAATCACAGTCCCTGAAAGTATTCAAAAACCGTGTGGATGTGGTGCTTAGGGACATGGTTTAGAGGTGGACCTGGCAGTTAGGTTAACAGTTGAACTCAATGATCTCGGAGGTCTTTTCCAACCTTAATGATTCTATGATTCTATGAGTCTATGATTCTATGATCACTGGAGCTGGCTCAGATTTGAGCATTCAGGAGAGAGTGGATAAATAGATAAATAACTTATAATGTTAACTAGAAGTATTGTACTTTTACCTTGGCCTGGGACCCCAATATTCCAATATGTTCTTGAATGCCACAGCTTAACCAACACTTAAAATTTGCCCCAAAGTCTCTCTTCCCCTCTAGCTTCCCAGGTGACTACTGCATGACATAGAGTACATAGACACAGGGCTGCTGTTTCCCTTAAGACATAAAATTAAAGGGGGGGGGGGAGGGGAGAAAAAAAGGATTTTAACTCAGGGAATTTTGGCTTTTTTATTCTTATTATACAGTCACAATAAAATTCCCTGTTTTGAAATTAGCCGTGCTATTGAAATTTAGACATCACTCATTTAAGAAGCACTGAAATGCTTAAATTTGATAAGATAAAATGCTTCATTTCAAGAATACCAAAATCTGGTACATGATATAAGCTATATTACATAGAAAATAATAATACAATTATGGCAACATGGAATTCTAAAGAAGTGTAAATGAAATATATAAAAAAGCATTTTGTTTCAGCACCTGCCTTTTGAGAATGTTGCAGTTTTTACACTTTCCCAGAACACTTCTGATTTCAATGCAACTGTTTTTTCTGATAAGAAATAATTCTGCTGAAAATGTCTTGCCCAGCTCCTGTCTGCAGTATAAAATCACCAAGATAATCCATACACTTGCTGGCAATTATATCTGAAGTAGGAAGAAATGACCAGGCATTGAGGCTGAAGTGCTGCTACCACCAGAAATAATTTTTCCAGGTTAAATTTGAGACACTTTGAGAGGATAGCAGGGCAGAAGTTGGCACTATTTTCATCCATACTGTGCAAGTTCTGTAGTTTGATAGAAGACTCAATTTCCAAGGCTGTCATTTCAGCACCATTCATGAGTATCAGATTCATTAAAGTATTTTAACAGGTACCACAACTGTCTCTGAACACAATCCAATGAAGAGCAGGAAAGACATGCTTTGGTGAATTCAGCCAGGCATCATGATATGTTGGTAGCATATTTAGTCAGAAGCAGAAAATCGACTTCCTTCCCCTTGAAGTAAACACACACCACGTACACTGGTGATTGTAGCAAATTAAAGTCCTAATAGTGCCTGCCGGGTGGGCTTGTGAACTTGTAACCTTGTTGTTTATTTATCCATCTCCTACGACTCTCAATTTCTATCTGCTCTTTTATTTTCAGGGAGCTTTACTCATCTTCCTCCTTCCTATTCCTCTTGCTGGGAGGCATCATTTTTCCCACTCTCAATGTGTTTATTCCCCTATTTGGTTAGAAATTGTTTCTCCATTTTTCTGTATGGGGCTGTGTATTTTTTGGCATGTAAAATTAATTGAATTTAGAAAGAAAACCATTTTTTTTTTACCCCAACCTGAACTTCAGCCTTAAAAAGGACTAAAGCAAAAATCATCCCTTTCTTCCCCTTTCCCTTTGTTTGGAGAACTGAAAAGTTAGGATTAAAATTTTCTTCTCAAAGTTTGGCCAAGAAGGAATAATTTTGTTGGTTCTTCCAAGAGAGTGAGCATTTACCACTGCTCCAAACTCGCAAAAAACAGGAAACGGAATGAAATTCTGAAATAGTCTGTAATAATAAGATCGTTTGCCTGATATTTTGGGCCAAAATGATTGCACTAAGTCTGAATATCACATTGGTCATGGTTACAAGGCTGTAGTTAGAGCTGAACTTAATTTTTCGTGGAAATCAGTTACTCAACCTCCTTGCAACATGAACAAACAGACCCCAACTAACTATATTCTCAGAAAAAAAACCAGTGCTTGTGTTCATCCTCTATGTCTGCAAGGAGACATGAACAGGTGATGTGTTAACACATCTGAGGTAAGATCTGGATCTAGACTAAGCTGGGAGCTCTGCTAACTTCTTTTTGTTTCACAATATTGAAGAAAAGGAATGAAGTGACAGCAAAGCCATTTTCAGACTTTTTTTTCTATCTTTGGTGCATATTCCTTCAGTTAAAGAAAGGGAAAAGGGGGAGTGTGGCAACAGTGTAAATCCTCTTTTAAACTAAACAGGGAACCAGTGTACGAGGACAGAGGAGATGGTGCCTCATCTCCTATGCTGAGGGACTGCAAGGCTTCACCACAGAGGTAGTAAATGCTCTCTGACTCTCTGAAGCACGGATCGGTATAGAGGAAGCTTCCAGGACTGATAATGAAGAATTGTTCTTTTTAACGGTATTGGCTTAAACGGAAGACTGCAATGCCAACACTGTTGAGTTACTTGTGCCAGCCGCTGAAGTAGAATGCTTTTGCTTGAACTCTCCAGAAAAGGGTTAAACTGCAATGTGGCTGTGCACAGGAGGATTTTTTGTGCCTAATGACGGTGTTTCATCAGGGGTTAAGGGCAAAAGTAGGGAGATGAAATCTCAGTTCCTTTCCAATTTTATGATAAAACTAATTTTATTCTTACACCTGCTAGCTCTCCCCCCTACCAGGTCTCCACTCCCTAGGCAGAGAGCTAGCAGTGCTCATAAAAGCCTCTTAAAATAAAAATTTCTGTTCCATTAAACATATGAAAAATATGTTGCATTGAATACAGTTGGTTTGGGAAATCTGTTTTTATCCATTCTAACCAATCGTCCATACGAACTGCAGCTGCCACAAGTGGCATGGAATCTATTTTCTACTGCAAGGTTTAGGAACAGTGATTTTCTTCCAGAATATGCAGGCTGGAGATGTCCAGCATCCTGCTCCTATGTCATCGGCAGCCCACACAGCAAATTCAGCGTCTGTCTTGGCAAGCCTTGTCTTCACTGGGAAATGGCTTTAGGTTGCCCAGATGGCAGGACCTGGCCAATCTTTTAGAGAGTGGTTACAAAGAATCACAGCAAATTTGAGGAGACAGATGACAGAAGTCCCAGAACTGAAAGATCCTGGCAGTCTTGGAGATACCAACCTGTGATGTCTATGGCCATGTCTCTCTGTCAAGGATGGCAAACTGAATTTTGGTAACTGAGTCTACAGTTGTGAGGCACGACTTTCTGAGTTACTCTAATCTTGCTTTAAATGTACTTTTCTCTCTGTGGTCTTACCAAATGCTTTCAATACTTCGGGTCAATTTGGGAAAAAAGGTGTAATATTAGTTTTCCTTCAGATGTAGAAATCATCAGCATACACTGCCCAAACACAAAGCAGCCATAATGCACCAATGTCAGTGAAGCTGCCCCATGTTTTTTTCCAAAGAAATATTCAATATGGTTCAATATTTGCAAAGTACTTTGAAGACAAAAAGAGGCCTGGGCTTCTGTAACAGATGTGTGCTCTGCACAAATCCAATGCAAAGCTCAGGTTCTTGGTAAATTACCAACTCTAGTTCTGGGCAGCATTTTGCTAATCCTTACAAACAGAGTGCAGCAGATTTCCTGTGTTTTGTCAGAACAGCAAGGATCAACAGAGAACTAGCTACAATGTGTTTCTCAAACAGTGAGGCTGGAGTGACATCTTAGACTTTTATAATTCACTACTTTTAAATAATAATAAAATGAGAATGTCTGTGCAATCTTATCCCAGTGATGACATTGAAAATGCTTTTAGAATCGAGAGAACATTTTCATTTCAATCAAAGTATTTCCAGTATAGAGGTTTCCTGAGCTGCCAAGGATCCCTCGTGCTATGTTGACTAGAAAGGAATACAGTTCAAGTGTTCAAGTCCAGGTTCAAAGTTCAAGCCGTTCAAGTGTGGTCCAAAGTCACAAAGGTCTACCCATATTTAAAGGAATGAGACTTATCCTTCTGTCTTTCTTCTTCTAAAGTAAAAAGTAATAATTCCAAATTTGTATATTTTTAAAATCCAGATTAGGATGTTTTCAATTGCATCCCTGAAAGTCTTCCCTAAGAACCCAAAGCCTAAGCTCTGAGTGCTTTCTCAGCACTTAGATACTCTCCTCTGGCATCTCAATTACTAAAATGACTCTGTCCTCAGTCGCATGCTTTTGTGGAAGGTACACCTGAAAATGTGGCTGGAACTGGGGTTTGTTCATATTATTTTAGTTATGGATGCCATAAACTACAGAATGCCTTCCCCCAAAAGACAATTTTTACAATTGCAGACTTAAACACTTTTCTGTTCATAAATAAGAAATGATGCAATTTGAGGCAGTTACAGCTGACATGTTGCTATATCTGTCATCACATGCTTTGCCATGCAAGAATTGGGAGGGAAGAATCAAAGGAAGTTGGCTGCTAACAGCTTCAAAACAGCCCAAAAAGAGGTGGTTGTATATATGATAAGCATCTAACATTTAGAACTCCTTGCCCAAGGGTATTGTGGATGTTAAGTTTTGTCAATGTTTCAAAAAGTTATTGAAAAAGTTTCTGTTTTCCAACAAGTGTTGGAAATGCCTGGCAGAGTTGAAGGAGCATCTAGATGACACTGTAGTCATATGGTTTATTTTCAGGTAGTCCTGTAAGGAGCAGGGAGTTGGACTTGATGATCCTTATGGCTCCCTTCCAACCTGAGATACTCTATGATTCTATGATTCTAAGTGCAAACTGAACAGCAAATTGCAGGAGGCGAGGGAAGAACTCTGAGGAAGTGTCACTGTATGCTTGCTGTATTTCTTTACTTTTTCCCAGGCATCTTCAGTTATCCCATATCACCCTATTATCTTATCCCATCATCTTCTGTCATCTGATACTGAGCTAAATGGATCCTTGATCTGATCCAGAATGGCCACTTTTATGTTCGTGCCATCTGAATGTACATATGTGTAAAGGCAATGTATGTGCTAGTTTCTTATTCAGGGAAAAGCTCAAAGCAGAGGATCCAGAGAAGGTTAAAAGTAAATAAAAAGAAGTAATACATTATAGTACAATAAATACACTTATTTTTGTCCCAACTTGGTGGTCCACTCCTAGCCATTTCTACTAGCAGAGTACTTTTCATGTCAGCTGTCTTCTCCAAGCTTGGAGAGCTGTCTTGATCTTTGTATCAAGCTTTCCAGTGTGGGACCCAGAGCAGCAGCAACAGCAGCAGGACTTTATGGAAAACACCTGCATGTTACTGAATGCCTCTGCAACTCTTACACAGGGCCAGGGAGGTGTTTCTTCAAGCTTCCTGAATAGTTACACAAAAGTCTGACCTCTTCTGAAACATTTTTCAGAGCCTGACTTCCCTTCCTCCCTCCCTGCAAAGCCACCCACTTTCTCCTTGGTCTGGGAGGTGCAGCGAAAATATGGGTTTAGCAGCAGCAGGTTACACTGTTACCTGTAACTGCTCTGTGCCCTTGGATGATGTCTTGGAAGGCAGAAGCCAAAGCCATTCTTCCCCACCTGCTCGAGGGAGAAGGGGAATAGCAGAGCATAATGTCTCCTAGCTCCTAATATCTCCTAACTGATTCAAGGCCTGGGTCATAGAAGGGTAGGGCTGGTAGTTCCTTCTCCATATGAGTCTGCGCAGGGATATAGTGTAATCGCAGCCTAACCTGCTGAGAGTAACCAGTCAATTCTGTTTTAAAAAGACAGTCATTCAGTTATCAGAGATTTAGTTGCATCCTTTTGGGGAAAAAAAGAAAACAAACCTATAACACTGACCAGTATCTAAACCACTGGGGCTTCTAGGGAAATTAAGAAGTAAAACATCGACTTGTACTGAAAATGGCAGCCATCCAGTAGGCAGTCTTTGATCATCCTTTACAGTTCTTCACCTTGGAGAAAAGAGATAGAGAAAAGCTGATAACGTGCTATGGAAAATGCAGCTTTTTCTGCTCTTTACTAGAGGATTTTCCTCTCACAATACCTTGTCAAACATGCTTTCTGTTTCTGAAAAAGGGGTTAAAGTTTTCTGCGCTCCATTCAATCACAGAGGTTTATGAAATAAGAGAATCACAGGAAGGAAAGATGGGAGACATCTATTAGGTTATTTTGTACATCCCTTTGCCAAAGCAGGATTGCTCCCTGGAGTATATTCCAGAGTGCTTTGTCTAGTCCAGTTTTAAATGACTCAAGAAACTAGGCTTTCACCACTTCCTTTGGGAGACTATTCTGCAGTCTAATAGTCCTCACTGCTAGGAAAGGCTTTTTTCCCTAACTGTCAGCCTTTTCTTTCCTTAAATTCATCCCATTTGTCCTAGTTATAGTCTCTTTGAGTAGCTTAAAATTCCTTTTCCTGCTTAAAGTTTAAATTCTTCCAGTGCTAGACAGTAGTATGCATATTCCTTCCCTGTTTAGCTATGTTAAAAGTCTCTTAAAGCTACAAAGACAATTGTGGTGATGGCAGAAAGTTGGCTTCTAATCTTCACACAGTGAACTGTGCCTGCTGTGACTTTCAGCAATGTACTTAGACCTTAATTTTATTCCCACTGAAATTAAGAGTTTTCTCATTGATTTTAACTGATGCAAGATGGACAACGTGGATTCTAATTTTGACATGAAGATGACAAGGTGCTCAATGAGCACAACATATTCTTAGCAGAGATCCAACTGGATCCTCAGTTTCTCTATTTCCTTGTCTGGAAAACAAACAAACAAACAAACAAACAAACCAACCACAAAAGAAAACCCAAGAAATAATATCTACTCTTTTTCCATTTCCTCATTAGCATTTTATTTTTCTGAAAGAGCCTGCAAAGACAAATGAATGCAATGTCTCATAAAAGTCTATAAATGCTTTTTTAAGAACTTCAGAACTCACTCATATCCTGAAATAGATGCTCATGTGGAAGGAGAAAGTATTATCCTTATTAACCTTTCCTCCTGAGGAATGCTAGTGAAGAAAGAAGCCGTGCAAGGAAAACTATTTTAAATATGCTTTAGGGTGGAATTCATGCACCATGTAATTCCCTTTTAAGCTCTATATTGCTGGGTCTCTGCACAGGGGTGAATATTGCGCCAAGGCCTTGTCTATCAGGGCAAGTCACACTGGTTTAACCAAAGTCAGTTCTAAACCAGATACATTTAAATCTACACAAAGCCTTATGTTGATATACGTGGACTCACCAGTTTCAAGTTAGCTTAAGCTGACTTTAAACACTCCTTTAAACTGAAAATAAGAATGTCATACAGTGTTTTGCACCACTTTTAATCTAAGCCTTAAGTTACATGTGTATGACTTGGTCCTATAGATATTGCTTTAGTTGGCAATTCTGAAAATAGGAAAGATTTCTTATCTCACCTCACCTGAAAGCAAATGTCACATGCGGGCTTAATAAAAAGAAGCTTTATGAAAGATTTTATGACCAGAATCTTCACCCTCATCAGCTTGAGCCTTCTTTTACAACATTTGTTTTTTGCCCTTTCTAAAAAATGAGCAATGCATCCCATTTCAGGTTTACAGGAAGCTCTTGATTCTCATTTTGGTTACCCTGTGTATATCTGAAGTCATTTCACAGGCTTCAATCACAGATGTAGAGACCAAAAAACATCCTTAGGTCATTTATTCCGTAAATGAAACTACAGTTTTTCCTAGTTTTCTTTTGGTTCCATTTTCTATGGAGTAGTCAAGGATTTATTCAAAATCATGTGATCCCTAAAATAATCATTATTCCCTATATTATAGCTAGTATTATATCCCATGCACTTTCACTTACAGGCATGTCTGTCAAAGGGACCATTTTTCAGCCTCACAGCTCCCATGGCTCTGTCACTTTCTTACTTACAGAGGCCCAAAATGGAAACTATTTTTCTTTTCATTATGAGCTGTCACTTTTTCATCTTGGCACTGCGATGATAGACTTCCATTCATCTTCTATATTACCTTTCCTGAAGCCTCTGACACAGACTGACACAATGCAAAATGCAAGAGATCTCGGAGCGTATGTTGGCAATTTCTGGGAAAGGCACTTGCTTGTCTTGGTTTGTTGTTTTAAATATATATTGAAAATGCCAAGCTGTATGGTGCATTGGAAATGTTAGCGGGGGATTCTCTGTTTATTACGATCATTACAAAGCAATGCTCTCGCATCCTGAATAAGAGCAGTTGGGTTCAGCATGGGATGCTGTTGCCTTCACCTTTTCTAAGAGCAATGGGGGAAAAGCTTGGTGCAAATCAGTGTTGATGTGTGGGGATAAAAGGAACGTGTCAGCAAGCCTTCATGCAGTGCTGCACGTTGTAACAACCAAGCCACCGCCACATGGTGAGTCCAGTGGAAATACTGGGAAGTGCCTGCTTAAATGGCAGTGAAATGACTGAGTTATTTTGAGAAAAGGGAATGATTTCAATCAACTTTAGAGCAGAAAAATCAGGCACCCATTCACACGCAGCGAGAGTATGTGAAACCTGGGGACAATCTTTCTCAGCATTCATGCTGCATTTGTCACCATGATTTCTGAGGAGCTAATGTAAAAGACAACATAGGGACACATAGTAATGATGTTGCAAGGTACACATTCCCTCTGCATTGTTTATGCATTGCAGCCTTGAAATCCATCCAAACACTGGAAGAGCTCATATTCTCACATCCTTCAGTAAAGCCAATGTATGCGCCACAGCAAGGGAGGAAGGCGTGGATGCAACTTACTTTATCCTGGAGATCCTGGACTCTCCTGGATTGAAAAATCATTCTGCTAGGAATCAGGCTAATATTTCTGTAGTTTCTGAGGGTATAGTAGCCAGACACAAAAGCCATCCAAGGCAGAGCTGAAGGCCAACAACCATCACCTACCTATCACTGTGAAGTGGGATCATAGTATCAAGCTGGGTTCATAATTCACATCTATCATATTAATCAAATAATCACTAAGAATTAAGTTGGTGGGGATCTTGTGGAACTTGTGTGATCTGTAGATCGCTGGGTATCTTTGGATGATTTTTAAGCAGTCCGTAGAATTCAATGAAGGCTATCTCCACAATGCTAAACAAAAGAGTTCCTAGAAGAGCACTTAGGAGCAGATCCTTATATCATCTACACAGCATCGTCTACATCATCAACACAATTGTTGTCTGGATATGTATTGGAGTACTCCAGTTTGCTCCCTCAGAGGTGAAACCAAGTGGTGGCCTGGGAGGAATAACACTCTGAGACCAAGTCTCTAGACAATGAAGTCCAGGCTGTACTGGTTTGGTCTTTCTGCCCTACACAGTTCTCTGTATCCTCAGACAATGCCAAATGTTTACTTGCTATTCTCTGGGGGACATAACACATAGTCTCAGTTTCATGCTGTAAAAACATGACTATGGGGCTGCAACAGTATTTTAGATACTTTAAATGTGAAATAAACCAGAAACATACAAACACTAATTATATCTAGAGCTACAGGGGTGCAGATGGGGCCCAGAGAAGAGCTGCATATAGTGTGAACATGGCACTTAGCTGTAGAAAGGGGGCTACCTTTGCTTAGTGTAGATGTATATCACTCTGAAGCACTTGTACTGGAAGCCAGGGACCATACTCTGAGGTGCAAATGTTTTGCAAAGTAGACATAGCCTATGAAAAGCCACATTGTTCGCTGGCTTGAACTGGCTACTCAGATGTTTATACTTACCCTGAAACTTTTTTAAAAGTCCCAAAACATTGAAAAGTAATAATAAAACATACTTGCCTCTCTTAAGACAAAATCAAATATGCACATAGAATCATCACAGAATCATAGAATGCTTTGGGATGGAAGGGACCTTTAAAAGTCATCTAGTCCATCCCCCCTGCAATGGGCAGGGACATCCACAACCAGATCAGGTTGCTCAGAGCCCCATCCAGCCTGGGCTTGAATGTTTCCAAAGATGGGGCATCTACAACCTCTCTGGACAACCCACTCCAGTGTTTCACCACCCTCATTGTAAAAAATTTCGTCTTTATATCCAATCTGAATCTACCCTCCTTTAGTTTAAAACCATTACCCCTTGTCCTGTTGCAACAGGCCCTGCTAAAAAGTCTGTCCCCATCTTTCTTATAAGCCCCCTTTAAGTATTGAAAGGCTGCAATAAGGTCTCCCTGCAGCCTTCTCTTCTCCAGGCTGAACAACCCCAAGTCTTTCAGTCTTGCCTCATAGCAGAGGTGTTCCATCCCTCTGATCATTTTTGTGGCCCTCCTCTGGAGCCCCTCCAACAGGTCCATGTCCTTCCTGTGCTGAGGACCCCAGAGCTGGATGCAGGACTCCAGGTGGGGTCTCACCAGAGCAGAGTAGAGGGGCAGAATCACCTCCCTCGACCTGCTGGCCACACTTCTTTTGGTGAAGCCCATGGTACGGTTGGCTTTCTGGGCTGCGAGAGCACATTGCCAGCTCATGTCCAGCTTTTTGTCTATCAGTACCCCAACTCCTTCTCCTCAGGGCTACACTCAATCTCTTCATCCCCCAGCCTGTATTGGTACTGGGGGTTGCCCCGACCCAGGTGCAGGACCTTGCACTTGGCCTTGTTGAACCTCATGAGGTTCACACAGGCCCATATCTCCAGCTTGTCGAGGTCCCTCTGAACGGCATCTCATCCCTCAGGGGTGTCAACTGCACCACTCAGCTTGGTGTCATCTGCAAACTTGCTGAGGGTGCACTCGATCCCGCTGTCTGTGTCATTGATGAAGACATTGAACAGCACTGGCCCCAGTACGGACCCCTGAGGGACACCACTCATCACTGGTCTCCATCTGGACATCGAGCCATTGAGCACTAGCTTCTGGATGGGACGATCCAGCCAATTAGCTATCCACCGAACAGTCCACCCATCAAATCCATATCCTTCTAATTTAGAGAGGAGGATGCTGTGGGGGACCGTGTCAAAGGCCTTAGAGAAGTCCAGATAGATGACATCCATAGCTTTTCCCTTGTCCACTGATGCACCTCATAGAGGTGAGGCTGACAGGTCGGTAGTTCCCAGGGTCCTCCTTTTTACCCTTTTTAAAAATGGTTGCAATATTTCCCTTTTTCCAGTCCCCAGGGACTTCACCTGACTGCCATGACTTTTCAAATATCATGGAGAGTGGCTTGGCAACTACATCAGCCAGTTCCCTCAGGACTCTGGGATGCATCTCATCGGGACCCATAGACTTATGTACATTCAGGTTCCTCACATGGTTGCAAATCTGATCTTCTCTTATAGTGGGATCTTAACAGATACTTATCTAACTGTTCTTAAATGTCTCCAGCAATGGAGGCTCCATGACTTTACTAAGCAATCAACGGTATTGTTTTGCTGTCCCTTCTCTTCAGAAATTTGACCTTACTGAAGCTTTAGCCCATTCTTTCTACTCCATGGATATGGAGAACAAAGCTTCCCTTTCCTCTTTGCAACAGCTTTTCATGTACTTGGAGATTGTTACCATGTTCCTCTCAGTCGTCTCCTTTTTTAAAGCCAAACAACTCTATATCTTCTGATTTTTCTTCATAGGTCATGTTTTCTAGACCTCTGATCATTCTTGTTGCTATCCCTTGGACTCGCTTGAATTGCCTTACAGTTTTCTTGAAAACAATAGTTCAGCACAGGACATAACAACACAAAATAGAGTAGAACAATGACTTTATATGTCTTTCAAACTATATTGGTGTCTCGTGGTCTTGCTTTTGCATGAATGCATAAGTGCATGATTCTGTTCACACATTCTTGTTTTAAGATCTCATAAGAATAAGAATACTTACATGTGAAAGGGTATTTTGCCCTTCAGGGCCTGAAATTGGAACTTTATATTGTTAAACATTCTGATTAATTGTGAGGGTTTGCTGGGCTGGTAAAGAAAGTTATATATCCAAGTTCCTGTCTCTCACAAGACCCTCCTAAGGCTAATAGACTGATACATTATCTCACCTGTTATACTGCATAAATTACATAGTTTTATTCTGAAGTGCTAGTGGTGATTGTACTAATCACCACTTAAGAAACCTACATTTTACGTAGAATAGGGTTACAAATAGATAACTGCACCTAGGAAACAAAAAGTAGTACAAAAGGAGGTAAATAGGGGACAAAGAACAGCAGCTACAAATTCCAGCACTACTGGGAAATTCATTAAATATTCTACACATGAATGAAGAAGTATAAGCTACCTCTCAGAAAGAAGTAAAGAAATTTGAAGACTTTTTTGATCTTGGAAAGAATGTAACTTTTGAAAGAGATTGGTTTCACAGAAGAATTTTAAAACTTTGGAGAGAAACTTTCGATCTCTTGTAACAGAGCTGGGGCAAAAATGCATGAGTGGTTGGAATAATTTCAGACAGTTCAATGATTCTCTGATGGGAGATCAGATTACAGTAGAAATCAAAGACTGAAAAGTGAGACAAGTCCTAGAGCACTCTGACCTAAACTTAGAAAAATTTATCAAGTTAAAGGGAATAGCAAGACAAAAATTGAAGTTTTGGCGACAAGAAAATAACATAAATTGATACCAATATATGAAATGTATGAACAGAAAGGAGTGAAAAATCTGCATAAGAGTCTGAAAAATGTGATGTGACTTTGTAAGAAGCATCATGGACTGCAGAGGCCATGGAAGGAAAATCATGTGAGTTCAGCCTTTTTGATATAGTTCTTTTATTTACAAAGGTCAAAAGTGTTTTGCCTAAGTTCTCAGACAAAGACTAAAAATACCTGAAAGGAAAGCAGTAGGTCTGTTGTGCAAAGAGCTCTTGGGAACATAGGGTTTTGAACAGAAAACGAATGCTTCTTGTTTATATGATTTGCAGGTTAATAGAGCCACTGAAGTTGTGGAAAAGGATTTTGTAAGAAAATTGGTCACATTGAGTACGGATAAGTAGAATTTACATTCTCTGGAGAATCATGTTTTCTGAGGTGATAGTAAGTGAACTAGATGTGAAAGTTTAGCAATATTTCAGAAAGAGAAATACTTTTTATTTTCTTTGGAAATGATAGTCTCAGTGGGAAGCGATGCATAGGAATGAAGGATGCATCTGGGAGGTGGAAAAGTAGCAAAGGAGGCATTTGGCCTGGCAGTGTAGAGAAGGCAACAGCAGTCACACATACTTCAGTATGTGGAGAATGTCTACACTGCAGTTCAAAGTGTGATTGTGATTTGAATAGATAGCCTGTAGCAGACCATAACCAAAACAGCCTAATGGTCCAAGGAGTTACTCAAATTCCCAGCCATGTTTTGCAATCTGGATCAAAAACTCTGACATGGAGATAACCTACTGATTATAACCAGTCAAGGTTATTCAAAGCCATTAAGGGGTGTCCACGTGAGCTCCAGGCACTTTGTTGGCCATCGTGTACAGATACCTCACACTATCCTATAAGACAGTTAGCTTATGCTGTTCAAACTCATACTTTGGACTTTAGAAGAGCTGCTTGTAAGAAAGAGTTTCCTAGTTTTGCCCTTCCAAAGAGAAACTCACAATTAAATAATTAAGTACAGAAAAGTAGGTAGATTGGATACTGACTTCTTGGAGACATAGAACAGCTTTGGAATACAGATGTGAAATTCTACTTTATCTTTACTTATCCAGTTCACTTTTATTAGAGTTGATTAAATTTTGATTAAATGTGAGTGCTGTACAGCTTCCCTGTATTTTTGGATTAACACATGAACTGACAATTGTATCCTATTTTGACATGTACCTTAAAAATCTATTAAAGCATGAAAAAGAAAAGGCAATATATGCTATTACAAGGACGTCATTTCTTCATGGACAGAAAAGTTGACAAGTTTAAGGAATGATGAATATTAAAGTCAGCCTGAGTTTGGTCATTGGCTTCAAGCAGGAAAAGTGTATGGCTTTTGTGTTTTCATACCATACCTGCTTAGGACTTCTTTTCTTAATTTTTGTGGTACACAGATGCAACTTTTATTAGCCTACAACTTCTATTATCTGTCTCTTTGTCTGACTATCTTCTCCAAATATGGTTTTTCAAAGTTGCTGAGACATCACTCAGTGATTACTTTCTGCATTTAATTTGTAGAGTGTCTGAGAACTCCCAAATTTCCATAACCCAACTTGTTCCCAACACCTACTGAGCTCAGTGATGTTCCCAGCAGACTTGGTACTCTGATTATGCAGATCAAGAACCTGGAATAATCATTCATCAGTTTCTTTCCATCTGTCTAGCCAGGTTTTCTCTTATGGGGGACTGGAAAAAAAAGAGAAGGGCGTCGAGGTATGGCTGGGATGCACCACGAGCTATTAAAGGAAACACTTGTGTATCTCAGTCTGTCTTGTCCTCTACACGCAACTTGTCTTATAATCTGCTTTAAAAAAAAGACATACAATGCCAATGACTGCTGAAAAAATATGAGAAGCAGTTTTTAGCATGTCTGTTGAGGTTGACATAGTGTTTTATTATATGCATATATAGCCCCTGCAGATTGGACACAAAACATTGAATTATTTTGTGGAGGCCACTGATCTAACATTGCCAGACAAAACAAAATCACTTCTTCCCTACTTTTAGTTTTAACAAATGAATACTGGCTTCAGTTTGCATCCAGTCATCAGTTCCAATATCCATAATCCTTTTCATTTGTTCATGCATAGGTCAGACAAACACTGGCTTGACATAGCGCTAAAACCATGATTCAGGCTCTGCACACAGCTGTAAGGTCACATATAGCTCTGCTGTGTATGGAAGGAGCCAAGGTGCCAAAGCCAATGTTGGTAAGCAGAGGATGGGGTTTATTATGGGCCATACATCTACATTGTTAAATATGTCCCTGCTTAAGGAATTGAAAGTGAAGTTCTCTCATCTGTATATTTTATTTAAAGTGAAAAACCATTCTTTCTTACTTAGATTCCATGATTAAATATGCAGTTAAACACACAGAAAGGTCTGAAAAGATGAAAACATACACACATACTCACTTACCTGCGTATATAAAATATATAAATATACATACTTAGTAGTACGATTTATTTTCCCATTAATCAACTCTGGAGGAATTCAGAGAAGAGTTATTTAGAAAGTTCGATGCTTATTAAATTTCAACTTGCTTGAAATTATCCCCAAAGTATGTGTAAACTTCTTGTGAGATTAGTTATTTGTGATTTTGTGTTCCTGTTTTTTTTTCTGGAAGATGAGAAAATTGTTTTGGTCATTGGGGGGGGGGGGGGGGGGGTGGGGGTGGCTGAGATGTCTAGACCTGTTTGTTTTTGATTAGTGAAGATCCAAAACCTAAAAGAATCATTTTCTCATACTTTTTTGGCACTTCTCTTACCAGAGCCTGCATCTGAGCTTTACTTAAATACATATCACCTTGGTACCACAGGTAGGGCACTAAAGTATGTGGAAGAAGCAACCAGATAACATTTCTTGATTAAGGAGTTTCCATGATCATTGCAAACTACAGAACATTACAAGCTGCCCTTGGGTAACCTGTCTCAGGAGAAGGTAAAGGAACATGCCAGAAGTTGACTAGACAGCACAGAACTAAGGCAATTCTCATTTCTCAGGACTCATGGGGTACGACAGAGAATAGCCATAAGATCTCATGTTTGCCTGCAACTAGGAAATCCATCCTTTATTCTAGAATACAGATAACCTGATGTTCAGTCCCCATAACCCTCATTTGGTTTTGCCCAGTGTTCAGGAATTAAGTGATACAACAGAAAATGAGGTCTCTCCTCTTTTTGTAAAGAAAAGTGAAGTCTTGGTCTCTATTCTGTTAAAACGATAAAAAATGAAATGTTATTTACTATTGGTATGACTGCATGGGCAGAGCTACAGTGATACACATTGTAATGGAAGAGCTTATTTCCCCTTCCTCTATGATCATAGGAGTCTGTAAAATAATACATGCGAAAGTGTGCCTGTATTCTTTCAAGACACAAAGGAAGGAGGAGGGGGAAGGAGTCCTGCAGCAAACCGTAGGCCCAAGGTGTAAAGCAGGAAACTAAACACAGAGCAAGATCAAAGGATACCTTGGAAGGACCAACAGAACCTGCACTCCAAGCAGTCAAGAAATTGAAGCTGACACAAAGTCAGTTAAATAAAGTGCAGAGCTCATCTGCTGTCAGCAGCAAAAGGTAGTCACTGCTGTATTTCCACTTGTAAATAAATCTGTGTGTGTAACACAGAAATAGAAAAAAACACAAAGAGTATCCTGTCACTATAAATAAAACTCACTGCTTTACACAAGGGGCTGTATTTGTATCATGGAAACTCCCAGGTCAGCTTCAGCTGATGCACCAGTGTAGTAGTATAAAAATAGAAGAAAGAGGAGCATATTAACGTGGAAGGGAAGGTACATGTTCTATTGCCAGCAACAATATCTCCAACAAATTTAAATAAAAGTCTTCTTTATTTCTCAACTTTGTCAGATTTCCCTAAGGAGCCCTCTCTAGTGGAGGTTATCAGGGTGTCGTGGTTTAACCCCAGCTGGCAACTAAGCACCACGCAGCCGCTCGCTCACTCCCCCACCGGTGGGATGGGGGAGAGAATCGGAAGGGCAAAAGGGAGAAAACTCGTCGGTTGAGATAAGAACAGTTTAATAACTGTAGAATAAAATAGAACAGTTTAATAGGTAAGGCAAAAGCTGCGCACACAAGCAAAACAAGGAATTAATTCACTACTTCCCATCTGCTGGCATGTGTTCAGCCATCCCCAGGAAAGCAGGGCTCCATCACGCGTAATGGTTACTTGGGAAATCAAACGCCATCACACCAAAGGTCCCCCCTTTCCTTCTTCTTCCCCCAGCTTATATACTGAGCATGATGTTATATGGTATGGAATAGCCCCTTGGCCAGCCTGGGTCAGCTGTCCTGGCTGTGCTCCCTCCCTGCCCCACTGCCTGTGCACCCGGCAGAGCATGGGAAGCTGAAAAGTCTTTGACCAGTGTAAGCACTACTTAGCAACTACTTAGCAACAACCTAGCACTACTTAGCACTACTTAGCAAGAAACAAAACATCACTGTGTTATCATTATTGTTATCCTAAACCCAAAACACAGCACTATACCAGCTACTAAGAAAATTAACTCTATCCCAGCTGAAACCAGGACACAGGGGCAGTGGAAAAGGGGATGGTAATCAATGGTTTTATATTTTAGAGCTCTGTCTTGTCTTGATAATTGCATTGAAGCTCACATTTCTGCTTCTCACTATGTATGTGCAAGGTGTGAGGAAGGGAGAAATCTCTGTCCTGTTGAAAACATGTCTTTGTGGGGAAAAGAATCCAAGTTTGACTAGACAAGAAGGGGAACCACAAATTGCGAGATGGTTTGGGCACCCCTGGAAGTGTGGAAATACATACTTTCTAGTCTTTTCTTCAAGCATTTTTAGCATTAATTAACTACTGTTGAAAACACAAAAGTTCTCAGAGTTGTTAATACTGGAAATCACATCCATCCCATCTTAATTTTCCATCTGCTTTGTATCAAGAATCCAAAAGAAATCTAAAAATTAAAATATTAAGTAAAATTAAAATACTTTTTTCAGTTGATTAGTTCTGTAAGCCGAAGATCCATCTCACTTAATGTTATTTCTTTATATATGAAATGGAGATTTAATTAATACAGCTGGTAGAGATTACAGTACAGGCCTGGTGACCAAATGCAAGTTTCCAGTTTAAGATGAAATTAAAAACTCCACAAACTACCTATAAAATATGTTGGTTAGCCCCATGCTGAATATAAAAAGAACTTACAGGGTCTTCTTCAGATATAGGTACCTATACTTGAGAAACTAATATTTAATGAGATTAATCCTATCCTTGCTTATTCAGAGCTAGCTGCTGAGGCTCCTTCTGTATAGACACAGAGTCACCCTCTGGAGGTCCATTTCTGCTGACTACAAAAATAGCCTCAGTGGTGCTTAAGGCTTAGCACCTATGTCTCAGTCTCCTAAATTTAGGTGAGGTGAAATACCGTCTTGTTAAACCAGTAAACCAGGTGGTTGTGTGAAAGAAAAGAAGTTCAGCAAAGTTTTACTCTGGCTTCATGCAAGGTTTAGCTCAACTTGGACTAGACTTTGAGAGAAAGAGTTAGACTATATAAACCAGGCATACTACCTAGGTTATCTGGAATGAAATGGATCAGTTACCATTGATCACAGTCACAGATACAGGTGTGGTGTCTCCAAACCAAAGTGACATGGCTGAATCATCAGCATTCATGTCAATCTAGCATGGTGGCTATGCCAAGCTACTCAGTGAAGACAGGTTTGTTTTGCCAGTTTTTGTTTGCTTTGCTTCTTTTCCTGCTTCCATAAAGAAAGCAAAGAGTTTTGGGGGTAAATGGACTTCTTTGCCTGGCTACAGACCAAAAGAGAGTATACAAAACAGGGCTTACAGGCTATTAAGATGATAATTGCTTATAGAACTGCTAGAGCATGGCATCATTTCAGACTAGTCCACCTGAGAAATTCAACTTCAGTAAGCCTAAAGAGTGACTGAAATAAATTAGGAGATCTGAAAGATTCAGAATTGCATCAAGGCTAGATGAGCAAGAGGAAGTGAATCAGATAAATACATTAATACACACATGGTGACAGATGAGGCAGATGACATTTTATGCTCCTTTAAACTGACTGATGAAGATCAGACAAATTAGAAATAGCTGTGGACAAGTTCAAGAAAGTCTTCTAGCATGCACTGAAAGGGAATCTTAACGAGAGGATATCAAGCATACGCATATGAAGGGGAAAAGGGTCCTTGCAAGGAAAAGTCTTTGAAAGGTTTAGTGGGACATATGAGGCTCTGCAAGGTGAAGTGAGACACAGTAATAACATAGAAAGTCTAACAACAAGAATGAAGATAAGGACTTTTCAGCAAAGGGAACTAAATTTACATTTTAACATAAAAATGCTTTGTAAAAAATAGTTTGTGAGAAGTTGACAGAGAATAGCAAGCTGTGTTAGAAAGCGGCAAGACAGTTCAACTAAAGTACCAGGTCCAATCAGTGCTCTCTACAAAAGAAAGCTATATAATGATAGGAAGTATGACATTATTTGTCCTAGGATCTAACAGAGGTTTAGAAATATTACCCAGGGAAAAAAAAAGACCTTATTGGAAGGACATTTTTATTACCATTGGCTAGCTTTATAGATGGATACAGAGGCACAGAGTGTTCTAGTGACTTTTGTCATTCGGTCTGAATGCGGAATCCAGATGGCATTTCATTCATAATCAAGTTGTGGCATTTTGGCTCTGTTCCTGGTTTATCCAAAGTTATGACTTTCTGCTGCACATCAGCTAGGAAGAAAAATATCACCCCAGAAAAGAGGGAAAATATTTAAGGAAGATAAAATTTACTTTTTTTGAAATGTTTGTCATACTGGAATTTCTTTTTAAGGAATGTATAGGAATTGTGCTTACATATATCACTGTGTTAAATTACATACAAAGGCAGTCAACTCAGTAGGCTTTGAATAGTTCCTCTAATGTTTTCCACCTGAAACCTTTGGATTCTTTCTAAGAAAATTCTGATATTACTTTTCTTCGGCTTTTCTGTGAACAGCTTAATGGGTCAGTTACTGTACATTTGGATTATAGGCATTCAGGTGAATCAGTACCTTTCTGTGTCTGGAGAGGTGGATTAATAGAATACAGTGCTGCCCACAGAGATTAAACCAGATCATGTGTAGTGGCAGCAAAATAAATACAATATAATAACAGTTGCAGTACATGAGACATGGCCTATCTGTCTAGTCAAGCAGGAGAAAAGACACTGCAGCATCATGTCAAGGAAGCGAACCCAATGCATACATTTAGGAAAAAAACCCAACAACTGGTGGCTACCTTTTGAAATATTGTGTCATTTTGTCTTTATTTTGCTTCCTGAATTAAGATGCTCTCCTTATTCTAAAGACTCACCTACTCTAAAATGAGTTCTGGAAACAATCTGCTCCACAGCCTGAGTCTGTGTTTTCTCTGTTCTGCAGAGCATGAACTTTTTTTTTTTTTTTCCCCATATTCATTCTATAGGATTCCCTGATTAGTATCCAAAGAACAACAGTGAAACAAATCTTCATCTGCATTTTGTGAAATCATGACAGCTTGATATTACTGCAATAGGACATTTCACAGGGTACTGTGGGGGCACTGTTTTTACCATGGACACAGAATAATGCAATGGTGTTAGCTATGCAGACCATCAAATTCAGATAATTAGCACTGCCACATGCTTTCCTGAAGATAAAAATATTAAACAGCACAGTTTAAAAAGCTGACGTGTTTCTGAATATGTTCTTTTAAAACCGCATCTGATTTTCAGATGAATTGCGTGAGCATTATGAGAGTAGGGAAAATTTCGTTTGCTGGGTGAGCTAAAAAAATTAGAAGGAAAAAAATATATTGTGAGTAGAGAAATAAATTTTGTTTTATTGAAAAAAAAAAAATCATCCATTCTTCCCAACTGTATGGTCTGTAAGAGCATTTGTTATGGTAAAACATAACTTTTTTTTAATGTCTTTTTACTTCAACTTGATAGTGGGTCAGTAGTGAATTTCAAAAGCCATTTAAAAAGAAAAAAATAAACTTTGTCAAAAAAGGTTTAACTTTTGTAGTACTTTATTTTCTGCTCCCTTTTTGGGCTGAAGCTCTTACCCAAATTTGTCTTGACTTTGTAAATACCTTCAGACTTCATAAAACTGTATTTTTTGAGAATTTGTTATTAACCAGAAATAAAAACAAACACTACCCTATCCACAAATTCTTCAGAGAAGATTGGGGAAATGGTGTACTAAGAACTCTTGAAAAGCACACATATTTTAGCTATTTAAATATTGATTTAGATGTCCAAATTTATGCATGAATACATGAAAATTCTGGACATAGTATTTTAAAGTTTTAGTCTGCTAATATTTAAATCCAGATTAAGGAAATTTGCTGGTCTAAATATAACTGGGGTTGCCATATGTCATGTAATGTATGCATATTTCACACTTTGTTTATCCTAGACATTAAATTTGGAACTTTTTCTAGATACAATGAAGATCTTTGGTTAAAGTATTCTAAGTGAGGCTGGCAGCAACACTTACTGTAAAGTTCCCACATGATATTCATAATAAATTTGACAATTTGTATGATCAAACTGAAATTTTCTATGCTATGGGGCTGTTCATAGATGGTTTTGCATGTCTATTTATGTTCGTATATATGCATGTTGGTATTATGAAATCTCTCTGTGACTGATTATAGGTCTTTCAAAAATGAAATTAAGTAAGTTTGCTTAGCAAAGAAGATATCTTAGAACTTAGCAGTTACAACAAATGCATATTTCATCTTGACCCAAGATGCTTACACATGTTCTGATCTGGATGCAGACAGAAAAAGCTGACTGAAAGAGAGAAAAAAAAATGTTGTTAAAATGAGGAGTCGGCTGATCTGGAGCTGGAGGAGTAGGAAGAAAGAAGTTTCTTGAGGCTTTACTATGATAAAGAATTGCAATGTATTGGGACACAAAGCCAGCCTGGAGGATATCATGAGTAAGAAGAGGATACCATGACTGGGTGTGAAGTCTGGGTTTGAATATTGGAGGCTGAGATGGGTGTCTGAGATAGACATTGAGAGTGATGATAGGGGAGGAGAGCAAAAAGAGCAAGCTGAAATACATTGCATAAAGGGTGTTTGAAAAGCAGAAAGGGATGGGAAGAGTGGTTCACAACATGGTGTTGGGGCCTTGTGGGCACTCACAGGCTTTCATGGCCCTGACCAGCCTCAGTCAGGATACCCACCCAACCCCGGCCCATGACCCATGAACCCCATTTCAGCTCAGCCCTGGTCCCCAGTGCCCATGCTGGTTTTCCATCAGCTCCTGGCTCATCTGCCTTCTGGGGGCAGCCCCTGACAAGCTGAGGAGCAGAGGTGGAGGCTGTATAAGAAGATCTCAGAAATGGTTATGACCATGTCAAAAAGACTAAGAGAAAAGACTGGGTCATATTACTCTCATGTAAAACTACACCCTCAAAATTAGATAGCATTTTTCAGCTTATCAATTTGTGCCTCAATATCCCAACCTATACAGCACATTGCTAGTCTTGTTGTGAAAGTAAATATATTCATGCCTACAAAGCAGACAGACACTATATTGATGAGAACTGCTGAAAAGCTTGGAATGAAAAAAATGATTCTGTCTTTAAAATAAAAGTTGAATAATATGTGGTAAACATATCATGAGACTGTACTTTGTTTTATGAAGAAAAAAGAGAGCATTTAATAAGCGCTCACTAAGCAGGTACTCTCCTTTTGGCAATGAGAAATGCAGTGGAGAACAATTAATAACACACTAAAATGGACACGATTAAAGAAATGTCCTGCCTTAATTCCTTTGCTTGTGTGTATGTCACATATTTACAAGCAGACTGACATGACATCTTACGTTTTTATTCATGACTTCATCCTTAAAATATGGGTAAGTAGATGTTTGCATATTGTCCCCTATTTACAGGGGTGAAGTATGACACTATGCAATTAGGCAGGTGTGAAAATTTCTGTGATCTATTAAATGCAGTGGGCACTGTCCCTCTCCCACAATGAGAACATTATTCCTTAGAGGAACCCCAACTCACTGTTATTATAGAAAAACTTTATTCTCTGTATAAGAAAATCATATTTGGATGACTGGAAAAGTATTTTGTTGCGTTGACTAAAAAAGTAATGCTTTCTCCTTGGCCACAGTTTCACGTTCTTATTAGATCCATTTGAGCAACCCTATAGCGAAACTTGGTTCTTAGCTTTATAAGTTACCTATTAGAATCATAGAATCATTTAGGTTGGAAAATACCTTTAAGATCATCAAGTCCAACTGTTCACCTAGCACTGACAATTCCATGACTAAACCATGTCCCTAAGCACCACATCTACATGTCTTTTAAATACCTTCAAGGATTGGGACTCAACCACTTCCCTGGGCAGCCTGTTCCAGTGCTTGATAATCCTTTCAGTGAAGAAATTTTTCCCAATGTCCAACCTAAACCTCCCCTGGTGCAACTTGAGGCCTAGCTCTGAACTTGCTTGACAGACCTGAACCAGGATTTGAGCTGCCCAGCAGATCATTTGGGCAGCTTTAACAACTGCCAATGTAAAAAATTATTCTCGCCTTAGTCTGACACAGAAGGGAACACAATGAATTGCTTTAACTCGCTACAGCTCATGTTTAAGAAACCTGTTTTTCCTCAGGAGTCTTCTGACCTCAACTGAAATGGCTGAAATTATTCAGGCATTTTGTGTTTCATACATTATCTCTTGTCAGTTGTGCAGTACGTACTCCTGAGTCTGTTTAAATGGTTGGAAAAATCATATCAACTTTCTATAGACTCAGCATTTTCTAACAATTGCTACATTATGAACCTTGTCTGGCCTAAGAAAGTAGCCGCTGAGTCACACAAAGACCAAATTATCCCTTGGGATAATTTTATATACCACAAACAGTCAGTCTAATCATTATTTGGGTATTTTGGATATGATATATACCTGCTCATATATGGCTAAAATTGACCGTTGTCATTGCTATAAGTGACTGGTCACTTCACTGTGAAGAATGGGGCTGAGAGTAAAGGGTCTTTGTTTCCCTATGTGTGGCTTCAAATTATTGCCATGTTGTATTAGATCCTAAATTTGATAAACAATTGTGATTTATCTCAAATGAAAGTAAGCAAACAGGGAAAGTAGCAGAACCTTTTATTTTCCATCCCTCTCCTTTGAGGTGCTTGACATCTTGCCTGCTTTTCATTTCTGAACTGCTTTTGTTGACACACAGCCTTCTTCTTTTCCTGTTTGTGTCTTTGGGTGTTTGCTTTATTTTTATTTTTGTTCTTCCTTCTTGAAATTAAACTGTTTGTCAAATGTGATAATGGGTAGAGTCACGATGTAAATAGTTAATGATGCTGTCGTCTTCAGAGGATTTCTCTGAGTGTAATATCCCCAAACTTTATGCAACCATACACTTGACTTGCACATTCCAAAGCCCTTCACAAAGGGCAATGCTGCTGCTTGTCTAAATAGTACATGATTACCTCGGTTAGTTTTGTGGCTGTGGTAATGTTCATTTTATGAGCTCAATCTGGTTCTGAGCCATCTGAACTTGAAACTCCAGATGCCTTACCGCTAGTAGTACCAGCTCATATACTGTGTACACATGTGTACAACGCAGGCTGCATTGGAAAGGCTCAGGTTTGTTGTCAAAGTCACACTGTGCTTTCCTTCAAACCATATTTGCAAACCTCACAGGAAAAGGTGTATGAGCATGGGGAATAAAGGGGGCTGTTAATAGTAACTGTACATATTCAGCACTACTTCCTTTATTAAAAAAGGAACCTACCTTGTTTTAACAATTCCTTTGTTCACCACTGAAAAAGTGACTTCTTGCATTATTGTCACATTGCCATGTGACACCCAGAAAACAACAAAGATAATGGGACACGGAACTAAAGCTGCCTTGAACTATTGCCTGTTTGCCTAGTAGAACAAAGGAGTAGGTGTTAGAGTTCCTTCATTTACCGTAAGTGTGTCTTTCAGATAGACAGCTCTACCTGTTTACTAACTTGGGAATAATAAAATACATACCTACCCCACAGGGATGCTGGGATGCTTAATAAACTAATTAATACTGTTCAGTTCTCTGATGGGAGGTGTTACCTGTACTTTTCTTTAGAGCAGGTGTAGCTAGCACTTTATCTATTGCCTGAGAAAAAAAGAGAATTTGCTCTTCATTTAGGAGTTTTTCCATTACTTATATCAGTATAAATGCTCTCAAGCCAGGCATCAAAGTTATCACAATAAGAGTCAGTGACTGTAAAGGGGAATAGAATTTGCCTGAAGAGTATGTGAGTAATCATACATTTCCATGGACATATTTGTGTATGCATTTAGCCATATATCAAAGTATTCTTACCCAGTCCTGAAAAGTTACCGCTTTCTATACAGCACGCAAGAACTGCTTTTTCAATGGATATTGCTAGTTCTTAACTGTGGAGGATAGGAAAAGATACAGAAGGTCTGTACTGGAAGCTGCAAGAGGAATTTAAGTAACTAGATGATAATTCCCCTTGTCATGTGGCAAAGACCCTGAAGTCAACTTTTACTTTTTGTAAAATTATAAGAGGTCTGTAATGGCAAGGAAAGGTCTCAAATTTATCCCTCATCCAAAAAACAATGACTCTAGTGACACATAATGCCCAGGCACAAGCTGGAAGATTCATTCAGCATTCAGCCACCTACTGAATCATCAGGATCACTACAAATTTCTTCCATTTCTTTGCAGTTCTCTCACAGAGCTCTTTATTATTGTTGTGGTTTTATTATTATTACTATTATTATTGCTATGACTAGGATAACTATTGTGCTAGTACCAAGTTTTTGATAAATTCACTTGACTTTAGGTTTCTAACCTAAACCATGGGCAGTGAAGATCTAGTCAATATAGAGAATGGAGTCTAGGGCATTGTTCAGTTCTCCAAATGCAAGTGTCTATTTTAAGGTGAAATGAATGGTGTTCTAGACTTCATTGACTGTTTTGATTAGTATTCTATTGATAATACAGCAAATCTATATCACTCAGTCAAACGTAGATTTTTAAAATAGATATCTAAAGTGTTGCTTGCAAACTGGGTTTCCTCCAGGTGGGAGCATATTGCAATTATTATTATATGATTTTTTTTTTTCAGTGTAGCCTGATGAATTTGAAATCTGAAGATAACACCAGAGATGCTGAATGTAAGATTGATTCTGTTTCTATCCCAGCCTATGTAGCCCATAGATAAATAAAGAGGCAAAACCTGGTGATAGAAAATACCTTCTGAAGAGAAAATGCAGTCTAACATGTAATGTGTTTAGATAGATGTGGTTCACATCTTCTGTGTTGCATACACTCTGAGACACACTGAGTTTAGCTCCAAGTCCTTAGAATAATTTATGCACCTAACTTTCATTAAATCCTATGTAAACTGTGGGAATACAGTTGAAGACTTGTTCCTTCACTTCCTCTATCGTTCAGACTATAATTAGTAAGATAACAGCTGAAGCAGTGGTATTGCCTCAGTTCTTACCTCATACACTTACATGGATGTTTGAATTCAAATGGTGTTGCAACAGGGCAGATGAATGTACCTGTTCCACATGGGGAACTCCTTTTTGTTAAGCACAGAAACTAGAAAGGCTTAAAACTTCGACGAGACTGGGCTAGAAGCTGGATCTCTAGAGCACAGATCTACTTTAATAATTACAGAATGATTAGGCTTTTTGGAAAGACATGTAGGCCCTGAAACATCTGGTATAACCATTGGTATTTAGCCAGGACAGGCCACACAGGACCCTTCTGCATCCCGTGGGGAGAGCAACGCACTGCCAGAAGAGGTGGAGCTCACCCAATGTTTGCACCAACCAATGGAAGGAGGTGTATCTCTTTCTCCACCAACTGCAGAGGAAACCAGGGAGACTACAGACCTGACTCAGTGCAATGTCCAGAGCCAGGTGGATTGAATCCAGAGTCAGTAACTCATATATATACTAACTAATAGCCACATGAGTTTACTTTGTAGTACAAGGATAACTTCATACAACAGCATGGCAGAGGATGACAAGGTATGACTAAGGCCCCCTTAAAGACTCTCTTGCATATTTTGGCTTAGAGAGAGGATTGGCAGAAAGCCTTTTGAGTGGGTCTGAGCAGAGTTAATATCTCCCACACCTCTCAGATATTCTGGGGTATGATTGAAAACACTTTTATAGACATGGACTTGTACAGATAAAGAAATGTATTGATTCCTATGCCTTCTCCACAGCCTGGTAGGCTTCTTACCTGAGACCATTATCCAAAGTACTGTCTGTAATTAATCTTCTGGGCAGTGTGTAATCACCCAAGGTGTACAGGGCTGAGTTTCAACTAGATAATGATACAGAAGAGCGGTGTGGAGGGGGAAGAGAGAGGAACACCAACTTACTATTTGTTTGCTAAAGAGGCGTGGGCAAAGATTGTTTGGTGTCCAGTGAGGTCAGGGTTTCAGACAGGGTAAAGGACAAAACAGAAGCCTCCCAGACTAAGTATTAAAAATGAATGTATGTCTTTTCAATGTATTTGTACAGGAGGGAAGAAGAAAAAAAAGGTGAAACATTCCAGATGCTTGCCTGCAGTAAAGCATTTCTGGCTGTTAGTTCCAGTAGGTCATTACTGCATTAATTTGGTGTTTAATTAAATGCCTGTGCAACAGACCATTTATTTGTTATCTAATATTAGCTTTAGTTCTTATCAATTAAATGCTAGCTGAGGGCTTGATTCACTTACGTTTTATGTCCCCTTACACTCTATTTTTTATAAACAAAAAAACAAGGACTCTGCAGAGAGGGAAGATTTACACACTCAAATTTCACAGTGTGCATAATGCAATATGCTGAAGTGCTTAAGCAGAAGGTGCTGAAACAAAGGGAGATTTATTTAAAAAAAAAAAAAAGTAATTTGGGCATTTTGTTTTCAAACAACAAATGAGAAACTAACTGAATTATAAAAAAATTCTTTTTAGGGAGTGTTTCCAATGCTGGTTTAAGCTGGATCATGCACACATCTGTTTTTTGCTGTGATTTTTTTTTCTAGAAAGTCTTACTCAGAACAATCTGAATTTCCACTGGTACTTCTTTCAGGATACACATTCTCCTTCATCTCTCCCCAAAGCAGAGGAGACTCTGCTATTTGTTGAAAAGCTGGGCTCTATCTTAGCCGCAATTTCTGCCTTTCATGGATACTTATTTTCTTGCAGGACTTAAAAAAATTCTTAATGTTCAAAAGTCACTCATGTTGGAGTTTTTTATGTTACTTATTGTTCATAATAGTTACACAAACCTTGTGTCAAATTGAAGTATTGACCAGATTATCAGAAATGTTTGGCTGCTATCACAAAAAGCAAATTTTGAGAAAGCCCTGAGTCCAGCTGGTTCCACTGAAAACAGCTAGCTAAAGTAAGGCTTGAGGACTAGTTCAGATGCGTGTTCTTGGCTGGAAAAGTCTCTAGAAGCCTGGTTCACTAAACATTCAAAACAGAATTACTATACCTGTCCTTGCAAAATGAGGGCAATTGAATTTCGCATATGTGCATATCTTTTGAGACAGCAGTGTATGTGCAGTCCCACCAGACTGTCTTTGCATACAACACTGAATCTTTCCAAACAGCCTCTGTTGATTTGGTCTGGAGATTTGGCTCATCTCATCCTGTATCTGGATTTTAGGGTCAAGCAACTTTGGGTGGCACAAGTGCCATGGTAGTAAATGTACAGGACACTAGTGATGTTACAAAATCAGGCTGGCCAGAAAAATTCTTGCACTCTGTTTCTTACTCAGTCCACAACACTATGCTACATAACCTGTTGTCCTGAGTGTTTGACAGTGATGGCCTGTTAATTGGGTGAGAAAGACACTTTAGAAAAGTAATTATTAAATTTTATTATCAGAATGTACCTTCTTGTAGCAGGAACATTTTTTTACTCCCAGTTTGGAAGGTATGCTTTGATCTGTAATGCAATCTAAATGAATAGTTAGATCTATCTATCTGTCTTAGAGTCTCAAGAGTGGTGGCCTCTATTTTGGCTGTCTTTCTTCTGCAATAAATGCTGAACACAGTTTTAGAATCAGCCTTTTCTGCTTCTCTTTCCTACGACTAACTATTTGAATCTTTTCAAATATGTGTTAAATTATACATCTAAACCAAATTTCCTATGGATTTTATGAAATTCATTCATTGTATGAATTTGAAAGTGACTTTCTTAACAGGTGCAATAAAACCTAGTAAAATCAGATTGTCTCTCAACATCTCAGTGTTAGTAAAGACTATATTCAGAAATCAATCATTAGAAAATTCTTTATAGCAGTTTTTGAAACAGTCGCTTGAGTTACATTTTAAAAACATAACTGAAATTCAAGCTGTATTCTAAACATGATCATGTACTTTACATAGTGGCTTACAATGACATAGCTAAGTTCAAAATGATATATTATAGTCCAACCACTGGAGAAATATGGGTAAGGTAAAACCTCTTGTCTTGCAGATGATGGATTTATCTTCAGCATTGTCATCATATCATTATTTTGGTTTCATACAACTGAATTCTTGAACAGTTTGTAAGAAAGCAGTTGATAAAATTAGCTTATTACATGTGCACAGTTGTTTCTGGCTACAGTTTCCAGGCATATATGGTTGCACAGATCATAATTCAGAACAGGATTTGACCAAAACAACGCATTTAGTTTCTGTTGACACCAGTGAAGCTGAGAAGCAGGATCACCCTTAGGAGACAGACGTTAGCTCGTCTCTGTGGTATTGGAAGGCATTAAACACTGTGGTACTATGGGAATTACACTGCTCTACATAGAGTCGAATTGGATCAAATCGAATTGAATCAAATCAACTGGAATAGCAGTCTTGCAGAAAAGAGCAGATGTTTACATGATTTGCTCAGCTGAGATCCAAAATCTGAGCCACAACAGTGACTGCAAAACAACAAGCAAGGTCAAATCTTCTGGTTCCTAATAACATTTTTATGAGTACAGCCAACACAATTATCAGACCGATGGGGACCATTCTGTCTACTGAAAGACGGCTTTGTGTGGCAGTTAACAAGGGCGAAAAGAAAGTATATGAACAAATGGTACAGGGAAAAGAGGGAGTACTCACTGAAAAGGGCTCACAAAGCAAAAGTGATAAGGCAAGTGGGACTGAAGTGGAGAGATTTGGGGTAATAAAAAAGTGGATCTCTGGGTCTGAAAAATGTGGGGAACAGAGATGAAGCTTCAGGAATATATGTATAGAACAGGCAAAAAGAGGAAAGATGAAAATCTCCCACATTTTACAATGCTGATGGAAAATACGTTCATAAATGTAGAAAGCCAGAATGAAATGCAAAAGAAAGCCTGAGCCCTTACTCTCCCCTCCAACGCAAACTCACATAGGAGCAGACAGAACTATGTGCAAGGAGAACTTAATACAGAGGACAGACTGCACAAAGACAACATTTCAATAGTAGAATGAGTGGGAGACCTCAAAAACAGGGGAAAAAAAATGAAGATACTTTGTAGAAGGAGCTGAATGCTCCGTATTAAAGAGGGCTGAGAGAGTGAAAAAGCCCTTTACTTTGTCTGATGAAAGTCCCTAGTGAAACAGACGCAGTGAGGAAGGGAATATAGGCTCCAATTAAGGTCTGACATGAAAGGACCAACATGTCTCCCTTGTGAGCACATCCAGAAGGCAAGGTGGAAACATTCTGGGGATGGAAGTTCAAGGGGGTCTACTGTGTCGAATCTCATTAGGTCTAGATAGATATCAAACTAGTGGATGTTTTCAGAATTATCTGTGTAAAAAATGTTGACAATTCTATGAACTAGTGACCCTTTTGCTTCTGTGCACTGAGTATAATGTCACCTTCCTATCTCATTTACTGTTTTGCTTTGGTCTTTCTTGAAAATTCTTACTATGGGGTAGTTAATATACCTTAAAACTCTGACTGTAAAATCCCGGTGGATTTCAGGCACTAGATTTTCACTATGAGTTAAAGCAATGGAATGTAATGCTCACCTCACATACTTACTTCCCAACAAAACTTCTGCTTGTTCATCACATAGATGAACTGAGCTAATTAGCTGCTTCCAGTGAAATAAATAAATAAACATATGCTTCACTTCTGTGAAAGCAGTCAATGAAGAGAGCAAACTGAAACCTGAAGTGTAACTGGAGAACTGAAGCTCTCCAGGCAGAAGTGGAATTTAACTTTCTTCAACTTCCAACAACTTTAACTTTCTAAGACTGGTGCAAGTTTTGCTCTTAGTGGCAACCATTAGATAAAAGAAAATAGGCTTCATTCCTAAAATCAGGGAAATGAATAGCATATAAAATATTGTCAGTGCAAGGGTTGTCATTTGAAACCCATGTAAACAGAAGGAATGAAATATTAATGACTTTTACATCTCATATTATTTGCACAAAGTTGTGTTGCATATAATTCAGAGTGCTCTGCTGGTCTTAATAGATCAGTCTTCAATAAAGTGTCACCTAGCATTTCTGCTTTCTGTAAAGGGTAGCATGAGTTGGACCTCTCATCTCCACTCCATGGTCCTGGATCCCTAAAAACTCCCATCTGAGAAACCTGAAAGCTCAGGTATGAGGCCACGGAAAGGCAGATTATCTCTGTTGTACTTTCTTTATCTCCACTGCTTTTTTTTTTCAAGGGGCCGGGGGCGGGTGGGTGGAGGTGGCAGCAGGAGGAGAGTTATGTAGATGAATACATCAAAGACTGAGATATTCAGATATCAGTATTCATACCAGACATGATTATATATGAAAAAGAAAACATAGCAACCTTTCTCTGGAAACGCGTTTCAAAACTTCTCATCTCACTTCTCATCTAACTGGTTTTAAAGAAAGAAAGCACATGTCACTCTGAATTATGTCAATATCAAAATAAATGAGTACATAAATAAATAAATAAATAAATTGCTTGACTCTCTATTTCACAAGAACTCCTTCCACTGATGAAGAAATCACTTCCTTGCCAGAAACATTAATAACACTTTTCTCTCTCACTCTCACACTCCATGCTCTGTGTGGCTCTGTTGTCCATTTCTCTTTCCCAGCTGACTTACCACCAGTGCTTTATCAGCCCTATTATTCCGAGAGCAGTGGCCCATAAAACGAAGATAACAAGTCCCAACTCCCCGCAAGTTTTTCCTTGTCAATGAGAGATTAAAAATAACGGTCAGGGGCTATGCAGCCAACTTTACAAATTTTTATCCAGACCAACTGAGAATTTTACCTCTTTCTAATCCTCTGCAATACCTTGCATTTCCTCTCATTAGGTTTCATTGCGGTGAGGACAAAAAGGTGGCATATGGCTTTTCTGCTCAGAAAATGTATCATTAAAATAGGTAGGCAGGTTATAATATTGGAGTAGCTCCCTGCATAGTCAGACTGAAAGGATTTCAGGTAGGTTCTAAAGTTAGGCATATGAAATATTCACTGTCACTTTAGTGTTTCCTTACATAAGCCACCATGCAGACTCACAAAGAAGGTGAGGAAAATGAAAATCCCAGCTACAGGTCAGCCCACATCCCTTTCCCTCAGGTTTCTGTGAACGCAAACAAATGAATGTTTGTTGTTGGGAAAACAGTGTTGCAAAGTCTCTTCAGCTTTGTCCATCTGTTAAGAAATAAGACAGGCCATGTCTTTTCTGATATCGTCCTTTGAAGTAATTTCTCTATTACTTTTAAAACCCCTCTCAGATCAGACACATGATTGGCAAGACTCCCATAATCCTCTACCTGCTAAAAAGCTCTTAACAGTTCTCATAGTTTATAAGACTAAATTCAGACCAAATCCTAGGCTATTACTCACTCTCCCCCAAAACCCAATGTAAGCATCACATTGACCTCAGTTGTCTCCAGATAAGATTATTCATTGATAGATTTACCAGGGCATATTTGCATTGACTCAGCATTTAATTTTACACCTGCAAACTGTTCATATCTAAGTACAAGCACTGAGTTATCTTGATAGAGCTGTTTAACACTGTTTCTAAGCAAGTTTTCTACTCAAATCCTGTGTATCCCAGATTCCACAATCAACTGGTCTCCTCACCTTTTAAAGAAACAAACATGGCACGGCGGTGGGGGGAAAGAGAAAGAAGAAAAGTAACAACTGCAGGTTAGCCTGCAGCACTAGAGATGATTAGAAAAGGAGCTAACAATTTCAGTAAACAGCATTTCTTCATTTTAATAGATGTCCCTTTTACTGTTAGAATTACAAGTATTTGACTTAGGTACTGACAGAAGCTCAGAGGTGGTGCCTGACCCTTTCTGACTGCAAGAGCTAGCAAAATTTACAACTACACCTTCCTGCAAGCAGTGGTATGTACTGGCCAGCCATATATGACTCTATTTTTTAAAAACAAAGCTCTTACAATGTTTCACAAATCATCTTCCAATTTTGGATGAAACATCAGTCATTCACTGATCACAAGTTGAGCTACTTTCTGCTGGTCCGAACGGCTGATATATCTTAATCACGATATCTTAATCTAAGACATATTAACCCACTCACCCAGCAGACTTTTACCACTGAAAGTTAGGTATTAATTCAATAAGGATGAGCAGTCTGGATCAATTGTTAGAAAGGGCAACTTTATTTATGTCTGTTCAATGAACACATTATTTTGAAAAGGTATGATGAAATACAGTAATGTGTTTTTTTGTTTGTTTTAAGAATCTGAATCATAAATTCTAAATTTGATTTCTGTTCTCTCTATGAAGAATTGGACTTGTGCAAGTCAGAATGAAGATGAACACCAGCTAGCTCTTTCACTCCAGTATCAATCTTCAAGCTGTAGGTGCCCTAAGCAAAAAGCTCCCTTCTGGATTTTCAACTCTGTATTTCATACTTGGATATTTTATATTAGTCTAAGCTTGAAGCAGAAATTCATGAGGAACAATTTGGATGAGACATGGGGATTAGATGAGGACCTTTGATTTGATCATTTCACTGCTAACAAATTCTATAACAACATAAAGAGCAAAACATTGTGCACCACCATACTGAGATATCACCTCGCTCTCACCAAGTGTTGCTTTTCCACATAGCTATTGTGTATAGTTTACTGAAACACCAACAAAGTCAGAAGAAGGCCATATCCAGAACTTCAAGTGACACTGAGTATACTCAAAATTGTGCTGATAGGACAAGAGCTCCATTAGAGATTGATTGGTACCAACTCTTTGTCCTGACTTCCCAAGGGGAAAATAAGGATAAGCTGGTATACAAAACTGAAAATCAGAAATGCTGAAGAGTGACAGACACTCAGCTGGCAAACTGGGTCTGTCATAGCCAAGGATACAGCCCGAGGGCTGGGTTAGCTTCATGGTCTACATCAAATATCTCTGCCTCATGGAGGTACATTTTTTTGAATGTCATGAATCATACACAGACATCATGCTCAGGTGAAGGGACTTGTAAACACTTATCTGTGACTGAGCTTTCTCACTGTTGATGTATAGCACAAAGAATAACAATAAAACCCTTTTCTGTTTTATCCAGGATTGAGTGGAAGTACTGCAAGGCTGTATTTCCAAAATATACAGGGAGAAATTCCACTGAAGGTAGAATTAACAAAGGTTCTCCTTTTTTTTAGGTATATTTCATTACATTTCAATGAACAAAAGTCATGGCTAATTGCAATGAAGGCAGGAACAAAAAATGTGAGGAGGTAGTCTCAAACTGTGGTTGCATTTAAGTATAGAAGTGAGATCAGGCTCATTTGAGAATGCTATTAAGAATTAAAAAAAATAATAAAAAAAAAACGCAACACAAAAAAACAAACAGAAACACTGATGTCCAACCTGAAATAATCTAATAATCAGAGTAGTTGTTTGAATGTAGAAGGCTTAGCCTCAGATCCCTGCACATTATTAGGTCCCTGTGCTACTTGTTATGGCATCAGGAACTTGAACCTTCTGGATCTTGAAAACCTTCTAATTCTCTTCCTCTCTCTCTCTCTCTTCTCTTCTTTTATTGGATCAACATTTTGTGTTGGCAAGTTCTTTTGACCTGCTCGATGTGAAGTATGTAGGGTGGGAAACAGATTTTCCTAGATTGCGTGTTAAAATCAAACTAAATGATGTCCAGGTGACTATAAACTTTGAAACACATGATGATAAGATCAAAGAAATGCTCAGCACTGTTGTGAAAACATTTATTCATTTGTGGTTGCTAAACACTGACGTGAAAGAAGAACCTTGACCAATTACTTCAACCTTGATTCATCTTTTAGGTTGAACTCAGATGACCACTGTTTTTGGAGTACAACCAGAACACATAAATTAAAGACACTTCTGACCCATAGCCAGCTGTCTTTTAGAGTGACAGAAGTCTGGGGTTTTGCCATATTGAACACTGGCAGATGAAAACTCTCAAGAGAGGGAGCAAGGTTTCCCAAATCCTATTACTACTTTTGCTGTGGACTTACACGTGAATTTGGGTCATCCCTTCCAAAATGTGTGGTTTGATATTTAGCAAGCTAAATGGTTTCCTAATAAGGTTAATTAATGTTCCAGGCAGGTATTTAGCTCCAGATTAAACTCCCTCCATTTTGTTTACTAAATCGTGCTCTGGTGTCCATGGATGGTTTGAAGGTACAGGTCTTTTACCTAAGTGTCAGCAGCTCATGACATTTTAAGTTCATCCCCTGCTCTTTCCCCCAGCCTCTTGCTGCCTCTCCAGAAGGCCATTAATCCCCTGTAGATCTTGTGTCATTGGTGAAAGTCCCATGCATGTGTCCCAGAGATTAAGGGGTGTTAGAAGTTGCTCTAGGTGACTATGCATAGGCAAGTAAATCTTCCCAGTGTTTGGCTCTCTTAAACACACTGCCCAGGGAAGTGGTACAATCACAGTCCCTGGAAGTATTCACAAAACTTGTGGATGTGGTGCTTAGGGACATGGTTTAGAGGTGGACCAGGCAGTTAGATTAACAGGTTGGACTCAATGATCTCAGAGGTCCTTTCCAACCTTAACGATTCTATGATTCTATGACTCAATTATACTGAGCAAGACTGTTGCCAGAAAACTCCTGTAAGGTTTTAAAAAAGGTACTTTCCCCATTATTTGACAGATGTAAGGACAGAAGAGCTAAGGTTATTATCTTGCTTAAAGAACTCAGTTGTCTGTACACTTTTAAGGCCCTAAAACTAGAAGTTTGTTGTGAACCTAAGACTTTCAGGCAGGTCTTCCATGGTGATGTTCAACCATGTTGTACCTGAAGTGATACATGGTCACATAGCACCGAAGTCAATGGAGATTTACACCAGGGCACATAGCTTGTTCTCTGTTTCTGTGGTAATTTTGGCATCCAAGTGAAGGATTGTTATTGTGGCATTATTTGAGGCCAAGAGTTTTTCCCTAAAAAAAAAAAAAAAAAGTAGAATGTTATCCCTTTATTGCTAAGACTCTTTGAAAATGAAAAGTATTGATTATTTTACCATTTTTTACCAGAAGATAAGAAGAAACTTGACAGACAGTAATTCAAAGTATTACTGGTTTTGTGCAGAAATTTATTGTGTTTCTGACAATGAGATACTTAGAGATCTACAGGGATTTGTTGGTGGTTTATTGAAAAAACTCTTGGGGTGCAGGTTGGTGTAGAAGCTTGTTCTTTTTGCAGGAAATCCCAGGACACAAACAGTCATAAAGCACTGTGCTGAAAAATGTGTTGGGAAGGAACACCCTACACTCAGAAACTTCCCTCACTGGGGAAATCTGAAATATAGGGAGTAGAAGTAGCACAGCTGCCAAAATACAAACCAGTAAATTTCTGGGCTGGGTTTTGAGTTCTACCAATCACCTGTCGGTGCTTTTGGAAAATCCATTTATTTTCTCTATTTAGTGGTTTACTTCCTCAAGAAGAAAGGATATTTTTTATGGCAGCCTTAGGAACAGGGCTGTAATCTTTGAGTGGAGCCCTTTAAGTATTCCTTTCCCATGGCTGGACTAGAGTTCTTCAAAAGCAAAATGCTGGAAGAAGTGCTGAATGTGTGTGTGTGTGTGAGAGAGAGAGAGAGGGAAAGACAGAAAGAAGAGAGACAAACTTAGAAGACGAGATCACCTCCAGTTCAGGCACTCAATTTTTAGGCTTAACCTCCTTCACCAGAGATTGTTCCTTGATGTACAGCAAAAGAAATAGGGCGAAGAAGAGATGTGAGAACAGCCACTTCTGATACCTGCTAGTTGTTAGCTTAGATAGTGCAAAGTTTCATCAGAACTTGCCTTCCACCATCCCGAGGTGATGGGACACTTAGTGGTACAAAGCTATCAAGTATCAAGGACCAGCCCAAAATGTTATAAAACAAATATGAAAATATAGGACCATGCTTTATGACATGCAGTGTTTCATAGCCAAATATTCCATTGCAGATTCGAACTACAGAATATAATTTAAGTACATGAGCATCTGTCTAGCCCTTACTTATCCATTCAGTGTCCTGACTTCTTTCAGATTCCTCTTCCTTCTAGTTTTTAATATTTGGAATAATTTTTATGTTTGGCAGCAGCAGATGGATCCTAAATACAGATAAAGTCATTAGTTTAATAACACAATTGATAAGTACAGTCATTCTCAGTGAAGGGCAACTGTTACAATTATCTCCGTAATTTCACTGGGTAAATGCATTGTGTCAGGAACAACATCTGAATATGATTTAATACATTTGAATATCATATTCATTATCAATAATAAGAGTGTCCTCACTCCTTGGCCTACATGTAAAAGGAGAGAACAAATTTAAAAAAAAAATAAAGCAAGGAAAAACAAAACAAAAAAACCCAAAAGTCTTGACTTTTAAAAATTAATTATAAAATTAGCTGATGAAGAAAATTAATCCAAACTGACTTGAATTTGAATGCTGTCAGATGGAGTAAAAAGTGCCCTAGGTGTATAAACAAGCTTTGGTAATAAATAGCAATGTAGCAAGCCAAGGAGAAAGTGTTTATAAAAGGGATTTGTGTTTGGTGCATTCTCATTTGGCAGTCTCATTTGGCAGTCTCATTAATGATTTAGAAGAAGGTGTAAACATCAAGATTTCATGATTTTAAAGAATGCTAGTGTGTTACAAATGCCAATAAAGAGAGACAAAAAAAAGAAAAGAAAACAAGAAAAATAATTCTGTGAAGAATTTGTGTTTCTATACCTCTGTGTCTTGGGCTAAACAGGAACATTTTCTTTCTCCCATGTCCTTAGATCTTCTGTCTTAATTTCCTCAGGATCTGTACAGTTCCCCAGAGCCACCTTTATGTTTCTTAAATTGTCCTTCTGTGAAAATCCAAGTTCCCCCATTTCTCTCACTTATTTTTTTGTTGGAGTTTGTCAGATAGCTAAAAACCAATGTAAACTAAGAATGTGGAGACACGTATGAACTTATTCACCACTGTGGTTTTTGTGCTGGATGATCAGTGAGACTCTGCCTTTTGGTGCACAGATGTCTAAACACAAATGAGGAAAAACTTATCTGACAATAAGATTGTTGTCAACAGTAAATTGTTTCCTATAGTAATCAAAGCATTTGGGCAATAGTTAAAATGAATTGTTGGAAGTCCTGCAATGGCAATGCAGAAGTCTGGAGTGGAACATACATCTTCCACAATTTTGAGATCATAGAATCATAGAATCGTTAAGGTTGGAAAAGACCCTTAAGATCATTGAGTCCAACCATTAACCTAGCACTGCCAAGCCAACCACTAAACCATGGCCTCAATCACCACGTCCACCCTTCTTTTAAATACCTCCAGGGATGGAGACTCAACCACTTCCATGGGCAGCCTGTTCCAGTGTATGACTACCCTTTCGGTGAAGAAGATTTTTCTAATATCCAACCTAAACTTCCCCTGGTGCAGCTTGAGCCCATTTCCTCTTGTCCTATCGCTTGTTACTAGCAAGAAGAGACCGACCCCCACCTCGCTACAACCTCCTGTCAGGTAGTTGTAGAGAGCAATAAGGTCTCCCCTCAGCCTCCTCTTCTCCAGGCTAAACAACCCCAGCTCCCTCAGCCGCTCCTCATAAGACTTGTGCTCCAGACCCTTCACCAACTTCGTTGCCCTTCTTTGGACACACTCCAGCACCTCAATGTCCTTCTTGGAGGGAGGGGCCCACACCTAAACACAGTACTTGAGGTGTGGCCTCACCAATGCCGAGTACAGGGGCACTATCACCTCCCTGGTCCTGCTGGCCACACTATTCCTGATACAAGCCAGGATGCTGTTGTCCCTCTTGGCCACCTGGGCACACTGCTGGCTCATGTTCAGGCTGCTGTCCACCAACACCCCCAGGTGCTTTTCTGCCAGGCAGCTCTCCAGCCACTCCTCCCCAAGCCTGTAGCGTTGCATGGGCTTGTTGTGACCCAAGTGCAGGACCCAACACTTGGCCTTGTTGAATCTCATGCAGTTGGCTCCACCCAAATGATCCAGCCTGTCCAGGTCCCTCTGCAGGGCTTTCCTACCTGCCAGCAGATCAGCACTTCCACCCAACTTGGTGTCATCTGCAAACTGACTGAGGGTGCACTCAATGCCCTCATCCAGATCATCAGTGAAGATATTGAACAGGACCGGCCCCAACACTTAGCCCTGGGGAACACCACTCATGACTGGCCACCAACTGGATTTTACTCTGTTCACCACCACTCTCGGGGCTCGGCCATCCAGCCAGTTTTTAACCCAGCGCAGACTGCCCTTCTCCAAGCCATGAGCAGCCAGCTTCTCCAGGAGAATGCTGTGGGAGACAGTGTCAAAGGCCTTACTAAAGTCCAAGTAGACAGCATCCACAGCCTTCCCCTCATCCACTAAGCAGGTCACCTTGTCATAAGAGGAGACCAGGTTAGTGAAGCAGGACCTCCCTTTCATAAACCCATGCTGGCTGAGCCTGATCCCCCGGTTGTCCTGCACATGCCACATAATGACACTCAAGATGATCTGCTCCATGACGTTTCCTGGCACTGAGGTCAGGCTGACAGGCCTGTAGTTCCCCCGATCCTCCTTCCAACCCTTCTTGTAGAGGAGCGTCACATTTGTGAACTTCGAGTCATCTGAGACCTCCCCAGTTGACCAGGACTGCTGATAAATGATGGAGAGTGGCTTGGCCAGCTCCTCTGCCAGCTCCCTCAGTATCCTCGGGTGGATCCTGATATGACCCAGTAAACACACAAGGCCATTTCAACGTCATTTGGACCTGAAAAACTGGTCAATGGATTCATCCCATGCCTTGCTGACTTTTACATAACAGTTGTTTTTTAATTGGTAAATACTATTCTCTGGAGGGAAACCTTCACTGATTGTATGCCAGCTCTTTCTCTACAGCTGTTTGATTTATACAGCTACATAAAACTTTTATTTAAAAAAAAGAAAAAAGAAAAAAAAAAAGGAAAGAAAAAAAAAAAGAAGAATAATTAATCCTAATTGCATTTCTTCCTTTGGATTCCCTTCTTTGCCCTTTTTCCTATCCTGTACTAATAATGTGTATGGTTATTTTAATTTTTGGCAGAATCATCTGGATCTCACTAGTAAAATTGTTCATTGAATAGCAGAACTGATAAAGACCAATGTTCCTTGGACCATGTTGCTTTGCGAAATTTATTCTTTCTTGTCTGTTCGTGAGGTAGTTCAAAATACTGGTTACAGTTATCCATCCTTAGAAAAAAGAACCAGAATTAATCCTTAAAATGAAAGAATTTAGAAAGGGATATTGATCAGATTATAGATGAGGGCTGAGATGAAGGACTAGGGTAGAACACCTTGATCCTTCTGTCAAGTGTCTTTAATGGCACTGCAGATTTGTACTCCTCTGTCAAGGCCTGCTCAAAAGCACACTGAAGTCAATTGAAAGAGTCCTATTAATATTGATAATTTCCTTTAGATATGACTGAAGCATTGGGGAAGGGTAAAAATAGTCCCTGGTTGCTTCTGTAACCTAGATGCTGTTTCTAGATGCTGTTTCTAGATGCTGATGGCTCATGCTTAATCTAATTCTTATCTTAAATCAGAAAAATCTCTGCCCATCCGGCAGCTTTCTCTCTTTCAGAATCTGTTTCTACTCTCACTGCATTCCTGTACAAGCATTAAACTCGTCTCTAAACTCTGCTGCTTCTCTCTCTTACCTAACTGACCAAAAATTACTTTTCTGTCTGTGCTGATTTGTATTCCCCTTTTAGCTAAAGAACTTTTCTTTCTTTCTGCTTCTGTGCTAGCACTTCTTCTTGCCTGCTTCTTTTAATTATTTCCCAGTCTTTCTGCATGAATCTTTATTTCTTTCCTGCAAAATTTTCTCAACACTTCTGCCCAGGCTCCTCAACTGTCTCCCACATATTTACACTACAGCCTGCAATGTTTTCCATGTTCAGGTGTGACTCTAGTGCTGCTGTTTTGCTGGCCTTCCAAACACTGCAGAAGTACCTTTTTTCAAAAGATAAACCTCCCAAGTCTCTGTGCATTTTTCCTCATATATATATTTTTTTTCTCATGTGTGCACATATATACCCATATACATATGCATATGCTTATATACATCCTTACACATACACACATGCATGAAAAAATTTGGAATCCTTAGTGGATATTTCAAAGTAGTGGAGAATATTTAGATATTTTTAATGGACCAGCTTTTTACTGAAGTGTTTTAAGTCAAACTGGAGAAACATTAAGAAATATACTATAGGACCCTACTCTGATTTTGAGAAGGTGTGTGGATCTAGGAACGGAATAAAAGAATTCTAGCATCTTTTAGTTTACACCAACCTATGGTTATGCTACTAGCTGTGTCCATCCAGATTACATCTACAGAGAATTAATGCAAAAAAGGACCTTATGACATATGTTCTTTCTGATTAAGAAATAAGATCTTTTTGTTTGTCAGCACTCAAGAATATATATTTGTATTGAACTTTGTATGCCCTTTCATTTGATACTTGAAGGACTTACTAGGTAGTGAACTTAGATTTTACTGCTTCAAAATTAAAAACTCATTTTACTTGAGCTAAGGAACAGTCAAATCCTAAGCCTTTTTAGTAAAGGGATTAAAAAGACTACTGAATAGCTCTTGTTTAGCTTGTGTAGAATTATGCGTTATCTGATCTTTTTCCCTAGGTTGCTGTAAAGGTCAGAATTTAGTCATGTGTTTATTTACCTGCTGTTCTATATTTCAGGTTGCATATGCCTTAGAATTACATGACAGGACTCGGAAACTTGCTGGCAATTGTTCCCTGCTATTGGGTTCAGATGGCTGACTGGTGACAACCATGGTCTTCCTTCAGGCTTATGCCAGTAAGCCCTTCTGTTTTGAGGATGGCCCAGCTGAAGTGTCACTGGATAGCAATCTCAGGAGTGGGAATTGCTGGTCTGCTTGGTCTTCAGCTTGCCCAGTTCTGAGACCATCAGGCTCAGGACTGTCAGGAATGAATTACATCTGCTAGGGTAAAGCTCTTGTCGTCCCCAGCTGCCACACTGTTATGGTCTTTGTGAGGCGTAGCCAGGGATATGTGGGGGGAGGTTTGGTTGGAGCATGCCCGAAACACCTCGTGGCTCCAGGCACATTTCTCATACAACAGAGGAGGTATTTCCCATCTCCTTCTCTTAATGATGTGGCTTACTGGCAGCAGAACAACTTGACCAGCTTGTAGAGCTTCTTGGAAAGGTTCTCAAAGAGCACAGCTGCCCCCAGTAGGTTAAGGAACAGCCACTGCCAGCTTGTAGGTCAGAAACCAAGCAATCCTCTTGGAGAAGCAGATAAAGTTTCCCTTGTCCGCTAGCAGTGATACATGCATCATCAGTGTTTTTCCATCACCAGGATATCCTCACCTTACATTATGCTGGTTAACAGCAAGTTGACTGTAATGGTGTCTTTATTTTTACTGTTAGAATGAGCACTTAGACCTCTACAAGCTTTTAGCTGAGGATCTCTGTAGTCATCAGAAACCTCTTCCAGTGAAATAAGGAAGCTTAATTACAGATTGGGAAAATGAATCACTGAGAGTTTAAGTGGCCTACTAAAGAAAATATGGCAAGACATTGAGAGAGCCAATAACAGAACCTGGGAGTGGCGGTCACCTTTCCTAATCATTTGAAACAGTCCAGGAAAGGCGAAAAATTGTATTTTATGGAACAAGTTAAGACTGAGCTTTATATATTTAGGAAGAGCAGTTTAGGATGTGGTGCCTGACACAGCAGGAAATTGCATTCAATGGTTTTGGAGGTCCCTACCAAATTTTCCCTGTGACAGGTCATTCCATTATTGCCCACTAAAGACTTTCTTACACCTTTCTCTGAAGCATCCAATGCTTAATTCAGAGATAGGATATTGAACTAAATGGATCACTAGTTTGATCTATTATGTCAATTCTTATGTTCTTAGAGATGCAAACAGTATGTAGGGCGTAGGTTTTCCTTACTGTACACAAAGTCAAATGTAAGTGTATGTACTGACTGTGGTAAGGGAGAACTGGCTGAGAGATGGGGGAAGCTGTCAATGTTCACACCATTTTGTGACTGTTCAAGAACTGAAGCAGAAGTTTACTCTGTAGAAGAAAACCCCATGTACACTGTAAATGCTTTTGGTCACGTGACATCACCATATTCTTCCATGGGCAGAAGTCATTTTCTTCCGTGTCTATGTTTGATTTCAATTAAAAGAAGACAGCTTGCTTAATCTTTCCTAAAAGTTGATATGGTGTATACCTGAGTGAACTGGCCAATTTCCCTTATAAATTATGTATAAAACCCACAGCTGCATTCTCTCTCAGAAACTCAGAGGAAAATTCAATTTCTCTTTTAGTTTATATTTTTTCATGGTTCTTGGGATATTCATTTCATATTTTCTGCTCATTTTTATAAATGTCTTATTTATTCAAGCTCTTCATAGAGGAAAGTAATGCCATGCATTGCTGATTTTATTACTTTGGGCAGTTTACAATATTTCTTCAGAACCTAACATGTTAATTGATTTTAAAATTTCTATAAATTCTAGCCATGCTTTAGGATTGTACATACTGATGCCAGGGAGACTTTTTGAAACGTCTTCTGTGGCCCGACTGGAGTTTATCTAGATGTGCATAGATCTTCGTTTCCTTCTCTATTCCTAGCAGAGACGTGAGGGGAATAAACTGCCACTGTTTAGTCTCCTGTCTAGGGACAATAGCTAGGGTCAAAATTAGACATGTGATCCCAGTCCTATATTCTGTCTCTTAAAAGTAAGGACATCCACCTAGTATTATTACCGCCCATGATAACCCATATTTCTTGTTGCTCAACAGTGAAATCCCTGTTGCAAATACATGATTCTGCTGCACTTCAAACTATAGATCCTATATACAATAGATACTGTATATTTTATAATAGAATACATGACTGCGAGCTTTATTGATCATGTCTGTAGTACATAAATGCCAACAAAACACTGAACTCTCAGTGTCCCTTTCCATCATGCGATTGTCTCAAAGTAAAACCTGGAAAGAATTCAATGAGAGGAGGTTCATCCCAGGTTATTGCAAGCGCTCAATCCTAATTACAGAGAAGATTTCCCTGGGACATTACAAGTATATCAAGTTCTGCTTGACTGAAAGCACAACTGACTTAATCTGGGACTAAAGGTCTGCAAATGAGTGGGGAAACAATTAAAGAGGATTCTGAGTGATTTCATCAAGGAAATATTCCTCATAGAAAACACTTTTCTTTTTTTTCCTGTTTGGGAAGTTCACATTTGCACATAGTATTTCCAGCAATGTTTATGTCAAGAATAAAACAAAACAAAGCGTCTGCCTCCTATATTTCCCATGCTATAAACACAGGCTATTATTATATGGGTAATTTCAATATCAAGTTGCCGTGCAGTATGTCATCTATGACCACAATTATCTATATATGTATATGCATACATACATGTGTATATGTAATACATATGTTTACATGGCATCTGTATTGCACAATAATACTATTTACAAGAAAGAAGATTGTTCTATGTATTGTTACAAAAGTACCAAGACGATATAGGCAAGTTTTGAGCCTCAACACAGCTAAAGCAAAAGATAATATGAATTGGTCTTCACCTTACAAGTCTTGCTGTTTTGATTAAAAAGCAAAACCAAACCAAAATCCCAAGAAATTCAGGCAAACATAACATATATAAATAGTAGCTGTGAAGAATCACACTTCTGTGCTCTTTTTGTTTATTTTTTACATAGTTTTAGGATGAGGTTTTATTTATTTGGCATTTGATAACTGGGATCTCAGTAAAATATTTGCTGAAGGAAAAAGTGGATAAAAAGGAAAACAATGTAAATTAAGCAGCCAGAGGTGTCATAAAGTGGCTAGGGCTCCGCTGTTAGTTAAAGGCCTGGGTGGACATCAAGTCAGAGCCCAGGTAAGTCCAAGTGGAGATGCCCACTGGATCTCCATAGCCTCTGTACTGTGGTTAGACTTCTTCTAGGTATCTACTATCTAATTCTCCTGATTTCCTCACATGCAATGATCAGTTTTGTCTGCCTGCAGCTCAGACCTCAATCTGTTTGCATTTAAGGGCTCTTCTGCCTTTAATGGAAGAGTTTTTGACCCTATCCTGTATAGGATTTCTAAGACCTTGTGAATACATTCCTTACATCTGTAAACCATCCACTCAATTAAGTTCACCTTTCCAGTAAGGTATCTGGTAGGACAAAATATCTGTATAGGCCATATTGCATGGGCTGCGTCCAGCATATATCTAGCATTATCACGTCAGGATGTTTAAGTGTTTTATTTGCATTATATTACTTAGTATTCCTCTTCTTTCCCTTCCTCTCCCCAAATGAGAGCAAAGGGTTAAGGCAAATTTGATACGTGCTTTCAATACTGAAATGTGCCTTTCAAGTGGCAAGTGAGGAAGGCAATTTAAACATTCAGCTTCCATACCTTCTCTTAAGAGTATTTTCAATTTAATTAAGACTCTATTTTATCCATGAGTACTGTATGGGCTCTAACATCTACCTGTTGATGTTAAGTCACAAGATGACCTTTTCTTTTCTTATTTCATGGATTTGCTTTCTCCATTTGTTCCTTGTTGACCTGGGAAATTGCTGAATGCAGGGCTTCTCGCTGCCCATAAATATCATTGGTCATACTGTATGATCATGGAGCCTTTATTGGCTTGGTTTCTTGGCTTTGGCTCCCTTTTAGAATTGAAGTGCAGAATTTGAAGGACTTTTTTTTTTTTTTAACTCTGTCTCAGTTACCACCTAAAGAACAATGTACATGTAGCTAATTTGTGGGGTTTTTGAGGCATCTCAGCTATGTTGGCATGGTAGCTCAGAACTTAGTGCTAGCTATCCACCTTTGCTTTGTACAGTACATTACCTAATTTTGTGGAGTTCATTCTCATCTTGCAAAGGGTGCCAAAAGGTTGTAATATGAGCTGCGTTCACCTCTGCGTTTACCCTTCTTTATTCTCAGAAGTAAAGTTAGCAGAAAGCTCCCCTTCTGGATTCTCCTGTGAAATTTTAGAGTATCTTCCAAGTGAAAATAATGGAAAGAAAAAAGTCCCTGGTTAACTTCCTGAAGTTTCACTGACTTTTGTTCTTTATGTAACAATACACAGTTTCACTGGATTAGACGTTATTTTTTGGTGGTGGGGAAAGAAAAGGACATGGAAACAAACATGGTGGTGTGCATGTTGTTTGATTCTGAGAGGTAAAGCTACAAAACAAAGAAAAAACAAGATTAAATCAGAAAGAATTACATCTTAAAGCTAATGCTCTGGAGAAGCATGTGCAAATCTTTATCTTTAGGTCTCGCTTACTTTGTTCTCAATCGTTGATGTGCTTCTTAAGGGACAGGATTTCTTATGGTAAGGGAAATTTCAGCTATTGCTGAAAATCAGGATCAGTTTTAAATTGGCAGGCTAAAAACTAGTGGAGAGTCTGGGAAAAAGGTGAGTTGTGCTGGCAGCTATCTAAACTGCAGACTTTTTAATTATTGCTGTTATTATTGACAAAGGGCTAATCCAGCATGAAAAAGTAATAGGTTTTTTAAATTTTAATATTTTCACAAAACATAATAGTAGTAATATCAGAATCATAGCACACATCTTTGAATAAATAAATACAACAACAACAAATATTTTCACCAAAGACATTTTGAAATATTTTCTTGGATTTTGTTTATTTGTTTGCTTGGGGTTTATTCTCCAAAGAACAGTGGAAACAGGAAGGATAAACTGTTTTATTTTGCCTTTGTAGGCTTGAACACACATGCATGCATGGAAACTAGATACACTTTTGAACCTTGAGAATATCACTGTTTTTTTTGGAAGATCAGCTTTGCAAAACTACTGTATGGCTACCAAGTTGTAGCTTGGGTTACTTGCCCAGGAAAGCTGAAAGTATCTCTGAAGCCAGTGCAAATATGACCATATAGAAATAAATTTTAAAATGGAAGCAAACACTTGAAAATTACCCTATCTCCTGTCTTTAGCTGGTGAAATTCAATCTCTGTCTTGAAATTAAGCTTTGTTCTGTTAAGCATTTCCCATTTCATTCCTACAGTGGATGTCCATTATAGCTGACTGGAATAATAAACAATCCTTATCATTTCATAGGTATGAAAATAAATTATATCCTCCCCATTTTCGTAGAAGGATCATTTTCACTAAAGCAAAGTATCATGATCTGTGCCTTTCCAGTGCAGCAAGGGGACTTATTCCCAGAAGGAATGTCACAAGAGCACATCTACATGTGCACTTCCTCCAGTTTCAGAGATATTTACTTTTTTTGTTGATCCGTTAGAGAGCGTAACCACTCTGCAGGTAATATAATAGGCACTTCTCTGTAGGACATTCATAATGACATAACATTTAAACTTGAGCTGGACTGTCTGAAGAATTGTGCTGCCGCAGAAGGAACTTACAGCTGCATTGGAAAAAATGCCATAGCAATCAGTAACCGTCTAATCCTTGTGTGTGGTGATAGAATAACCAAATTAGATCTCTGCTGCTCTGGAGCTGGATGTACCAACCATTATCTAACACTGATGCCAATGGCGGATAACTCTTTCCATACTCACTCCCAGTCAATCCAGCTGTACTCAGTTATATGGGTTGGGAAAAAAGTGTTTCTAATGTCATGGGTGCGGCTAACTCAGAGCTGCTTTTCGTTCATTAGCATTGGAAAAAACACTGGCACGGAAATGGAGGACAAGGATACATCAACTGCTCCAGGTGAGACAGATTGGTTATGTTTATACTAGTAAATTCAAGTGTGCCTGGGTATTGAAACATGATACTACTAAATGACTGGACTGTTTCCTGGCATGAATGTGGCCTGTTTCAATTTGCAATCTTCCAACTGGTTTGGACAGTGATAGAGTTTACTAGCATAAAGGCAGACTGCTCCATGCCAGTTGGCCTCAGAGCCCAGGAACATTTAATTTACCAGTACAGACATATGCTTTAAGTCCAAGAGCTGTCTGTGACTGAACTCAATAAGTCCTTCTACTCAGACCTGTTCTTAAGTCCACCCGGTGCCACACTGTGCTGGGTGAAAACAATCCAGGATTTCAGTCTTGTAGCCTTCTGCTTCAATCCATTTTGTAACATACACAGAGATGTGATACCAGTGTGCTGGTTTTGTCTGGGATAGAGTTAATTTTCTTTATTGTAGCTACAGTGGGGCTATGTTTTGGGTTTGTGCTGAAAACAGTGTTGATAATACAGAGATGTTTTTGTTATTGCTGATCAGTACTTACATAGAATCAAGAACTTTTCTGCTTCTCAAACCAACCCACCAGTGAGTCTGGGGGTGCACAAGAAGGTGAGAGCGGGACAGCCGGGACAGCTGACGGCAACTGACCAAAGAGCTATTCCATACCATATGGCATCATGCTCAGCATATAAAGCTGGGGGAAGAAGAAGGAAGCGGGGGACGTTCAGAGTGATGCCATTTGTCTTCCCAAGTAACCATTATGCATGATGAAGCCCTGCTTTCCTGGAGATGGCTGAACACCTGCCTGCTGATGGGAAGTACTGAATGAATTCCTTGTTTTGCTTTGCTTGTGTGCACAGCTTTTGCTTTACCTATTAAACTGTCTTTATCTCAACCCACAAGTTTTCTCACTTTTACTCTTCTGGTTCTCTCCACCATCCTACTGTGAGGGGAGTGAGCAAACGGCTGTGTGGTACTTAGTTGCTGGCTGGGGTTAAACCATGACAACCAGCCACAGAACTTATCATGCATACCTCCCCACTGAAACTGATGCACCTTAATGATGACAAACAAAAGCTTTTGGAGGGCTTCAGCTTTCAACATACTATTTACCACTAACAGAAACCTGAACCTTTCCTCCTGTGCAGCAGCCCAGGGTGAAGGATGGGATGCTGTCTGTCTCCCGGCTGGCAGTGCACTCAGTCCTCACTGATTCCACAATGCTGTGGGAGCTTGCCTCCCTTTCTCAGGGCTGGCTCTGCCAATGACCAGAAAAACTTCTCTGAGGATGTTTGCTCCTTTTTCACCCCCCAAAAATAAAGTCTTTGGGCAAATGCTATTATAAAGCTTCTCTATAAAGAAAATTGGGGTGAAGGAGCAGAATGAAGTAAGGTATTGTAAAACATCTCATATTACCTGTTAAAATACAATGAATTGATGCAATATGCAGAGGTCTCAGACGAGACATTATCAGGACTTGGTATATGTACCAACTGGTAAACATCTGTCTATCTGGGAGCACTGTAATGAGCTGCACTGGGGATATTTGCACTGGAAAGTCACTGCTGATTGTAAGCAAATGTGCACTTCTCTTCCATCTGCCTTGGGAAGGTCTGGTCAGATAATTCACATTAAGCTGGCTTGGTGAAGCTTTCCCTGACAGGCACATCATGCCGGTTGGATTTGATTTTTACAGACAGGCACCCCACCTTTGGAAATAGCTTTTGCTGCTTTGAATTTAGTTGAAACTAAACTTGCTTCTTCTAAAGGAAGAGAACTGGGGAGGTGCACTGAATAAATATAGAGCCACTCATTACAGCAGTACTGGCCTTGCTTGACCAGTGCCAACACTAGCTGCTTCCAAGGTTTTGTGCTCACTGCAGAAGAGCAGGGGCACACAGAAGAAATGTCTTGTCTCCCCCATGCAGGTCTGCAAGGCTAAGACTTAAGGTAATTCTTAAGGAAGAGTTAACATTAAGCATACTTTATTTTTTTTTAAAGCATCATAGGTAAAGTAACTATCATGTCTTTTGTCCTACAGATCTCATCCCTATCCCCTTTAATTCAGCAGAGAGCATTAGGCTTGCCAGTCCCCATCCTCATATACCCACAGGACTCAGGAGATGCTGCTGCATTGACTTCATGGCCATCTCGGGATCAAGAAACATTTTGGGACTAGAATAATGACAAAATGGATGTGAAACGGGTGATGAAGAACTGTATCCTAATGACTATAAAGCCCCCATTAGGCATCATACTGGGGAGTCAATTAAAATTTGATGGGAAGATCAGCAGATACCAGCAGTACCCTGAATATGTTGTTTTCAAGTGTCAGAGTTTTGATTTTTTAGTATTTTTTTAATGCCATCTCCATGATTTTTATAGGACCTGACTCTTCATATTAAACTCTTAGCGATGCTAATGCTGCTTTCTTGTTGGGAAAGAAAAGCCATGCTTATCTGCCAAGGCAGCTAAGACTGCTGCTGCTGCTGGCACTGCTCTGTGTGAGTAACATTTACCCCTGCAAACAGAACCTTGTGCTAACCTTCTTCACAGGACAGAATTTCACACAACACCAGCCTTTACATCATGTGCACACCTTTCCAGCTAATCTCTACCTGATGTGGGTTTTTCTCCCTCTCCATCTGCAGATAACAGGTATTGCTAAATGATGCTGGCCACAGACTTCTGCTGAATGTCCTGCTTACTGACTGAGAAAGGAAATGCTTCCTCATGATTTATCATCTTTTCCACTTATCTCCCTGTTTAGGAGATAACAAGTGGCACAAGAATTTATATGCGTGTTCTAACAGTCCTTAAAGGAGAGACTAAGTGATACAGTCAGGTATTGGTACTGAGGGGGAAAGAAATTAGGTACCAGCTTCAGCATAACTGTTAATTTGCACCCTCTAAGAGAGAGAGGTTAAGTTAATTCACATCTGCTGAAGAGTGTCTTGGGATAAGAATGTGAATGCAGCTACCAGGGACCTTTTGATGCTTTGTAAGTTATTACCCTGCAGTGACTGGTTTGTGTGTCAAAGTCCTTAACCACATTAAGGCAGAATAACTTCCCAAATGGAAGTTACGCAGTGTGTTGGAGGCAAAGGTGCTGATATAAAAGTGTGGGAGATTGCTGTTCAAATTTTCCATTAAAGTGCAAGTTTGATGAAGCTGGGGTGTGTATTGCTTTTGGGCATCTGTCATAGAGGGAAGTGAAAGCCTTATGGAGCACTGGAGCATGTTATTGGCAGTGTTATAGGCAATACAGCGGTGGAAAGGATTGCACAAGCTGCTTTTACACTCTTTTAACATGTTTATCTTGATGGGCTGTGTTTTGTCTTCACTGAAAGAATACAGAAAGAAAAAGGGAATGGTGAAAAAGAAGTAAAACACGAAGGAGAGTAGGAAGGGAAGGGGAAGGGAAGGGAAGGGAGAAGGGAAGGGAAGGGAAGGGAAGGGAAGGAAGGGAAGGGAAGGGAGGGAAGGGAAGGGAAGGGAAGGGGAGGGAAGGGAAGGGAAGGGGAGGGGAAGGGAGGGAAGGGGAGGGAAGGGAGTAGGGAAGGGGGGAAGGGAAAGGGGAGGGGAGGGGAGGGGAG
>NC_138858.1:7076230-7101230 GCF_965183815.1 Platalea leucorodia
ACCTTTCTTTTGGAAGGTGCAAATCTCCTTTTAAGGATGAAATAATCCCACCTATGTCCTGGGTGAAAGAAAGGCATTTCCTTTCTTACCTACTTTCTTAACCTAAACAAGGTCCCACATCTGCATAAGTCTCCTAATCACCAGGCCTAAGGAGGTTCACCCCATCTTCCAAGTCTGGGCATAATTCTAAGCACTGGTAAACGGAGATACATTTAACTTGTTTCTCACTGACTGCTACTTTCCCCCAAGGACTGCTAGATAATCCTATCAATACACAAATCCACTGAAAGTCAGTGCATCTCCTTTTGGACTTACTGTTCTCTCTTTCTGAAATATTGTATTCCTTATACTGCAAGGGGATAAGTCTCTAGCTGAAGCCAACTTGGCAGCATTTAGTACAACATAACTGATGATCAGAAATACTGTAATCACCAGTCCAGCTTCAAAAGACTTAGAATAGAATCATAGAATTGTTAAGCTTGGAAAAGACCCTTAAGATCATCGAGTCCAACCATTAACCTATCACTGCCACGTCCACCACTAAACCATGTTCTCAAGCACCACATCTACCCGTCTTTTAAATACCTCCAGGGATGGAGACTCAACCACTTCCCTGGACAGCCTGTTCCAGTGCCTGACTGCCCTTTAGGTAAAAGGGTAGACTTCAAGGAGAAGGGCAGGCTGAATGAGAAGCAATGTTAACTTATCTTGGAAATGTTGATTAGCCTATCAAAATTTTAATAAATATGCATCTGAACTAGTTCCTTTGTGTCCCGAAACCAAAATAATGCTATTTTGTAGAAAATAAATGCAAACTCAGGAAATTCTGTCAAACAGACAATGATTTATCTGACTGAAGTTCATTTCATCAGGAAATGTGATCTATACACTTTTAGATAGTGTCACTACTTTTCCTTGCAATTCACACTGAGATTTTCTTTGTCAGTAAATAAGTTAAACGATCATTTTAATTAAAAAGTTACCTTGAGTCAAATTGTGTAAACTTGTGAATTTAATAGATAGTATCATCTCTTAAGTACTGTCAATGATGTTAAAATTTTAGATAAAAGAGGATCAGAGAAAGTTAATTGTTGGAAAGAATGTTATTAATGTTGTAATAAACTGCAATCTTAATATAGTTCTGGTTACACATACATATCCAATCACACTGTAAAAAGCAGTTGTGCTCCTAGATATACTATCATTCAGCTGTGACATAAATTCAGGTGCTGACCAAATGTGGTCATGGTGATACTAACACGGTGGTATGGATGTTAGAGTTATCTTGGATTGTCAATTAAATGATATTACCTTGCCTCTGAAAATCTCTATGTAATCACAAAGTGGTACGATGTTCTTAATTTTTCTCCTAAGTTTTACTAAAGCATAGATGATGCTTCCACTGAACTTTGAGCAACTATTTCCTAAATAAGGCAGGCTGCAAATAACTGATATTATGAGGAGAGATTAAATAGTGGGTGTTACCTTGGGGACATAGATATTAAGAGAGACTATGATTTTGCCATAAACTTTGTGTGTGACTTTCAGAAAGTAACACTTAGAGTAGTTTTAAGATGAAGTTTTAGCTTTTTTAATAGGACTTTCCTTTACACAGTGAAAGGGTGAGGGACAACAGACACAAGTTGTAGCAAGGCAAAGTGTTATTAGGTATAAGGAGAAAAATTGTCCACTGTGAGATTGGTCAAATGCTGGAGTAAAATCCCAGAGGCATTAGGAAATCTCCATCCTTGAAGATACTAGAGAATCATCAGGAAAAGGCTCTGAGCAACCTAATGCATGGGAAATGAAGGGACGCTGTTTGAGCATAGGACTAGGCAGGGTGTCGTCCAGATGTCCCACCCAAATGAAATTGTTCTGTGATTCTGTGATTCTGAATCTGCAGACTGTCCTTTTCCACAGACAATCTGGAGCCAAGCAGGAGTCCAAACAGGCAAGGCACCTCCCGTGCTAGCAGACAGATTCAAAGTGCAGATGGTTCACATTGAAAGGACCAAGTTCTTCTCCACAACAACATCGCATGATGTCATTGTCCGTTTGTGACAAAATAGATTTCCTTACAAACCTCATTCAGATGATAAACTCTAGGGAGAACAGAAATTGTAGGCAACTGCCAGTGGATAACAGACTTCCTGAATACCCTTTATGGTTCATTGTAGTCTTTGCAAACATTATAAAAGGAAACTATGTGTTTAATGTAACTTTTTCATCATGGAGACGATGATCTTACTTCTAGTCCCCTAAATATTTTGTTGGATCTGGCCTTGAGTCTCATTTTTTTCTCATAGCTGAAAAGGGACTATAACATTTGCCTTCCTTAGATACCTGTAGTGATGTTTCATTTATTTATTTTTATGCTACTTTAGACCTTTAAATACAAACTGGGATGCTAAAATATAGTTATAAAATGACAAAAAATGGAAGATAATTTTTGAGATTATGAGAAGAAATTATTGCATTCAGAATATGTAGGAAAGCTGTATTATTTGAGGTTATTTTTTGAATGTACTTAATACAGTTTTTTTCCTTCCCCCTTTCCACCCTGAACACATTTCCTCCCTCTCTTTCTGTTCCTGCTGTGTATGAGTACTACCTTGCTGTCTACCTTTGTTAGGTCTCTGTAGGAAAAAAAGCAATTAATATTTCAGGAGGCCTCCTTGTAAAATAAAGGTTAAATCAAGAAAAAGAAAAAATCACAATATAAATAAACTATGAATTCTGATCTTGTTCTGGAAAAGTTGGTGCCATGTAAACTTAAAGCCAGCATTGTAGCATTTTCAAGATGCATTTGAGAAGTTACAAGGCATATACCTGACTGCCTTAATTTATCTGTTTTGTCAACAGATTTTTAAATCTTTCAGAAGAATTGCTAATGTTTCTCTATTTTTAATCTCATTACTATTGTGATTATTACTAATAGCAGCTACCTTTTGCACTTTGGGTGTCCTTGCAATACAAAAGAAAGGGACAGAAACCTAAAATGGACTATAAGCTTGATACAATAGGGAAAGGGGTGCAACTAGAAACATGATAGAGCCAAAGCTGTAAATTAGAGAATTAATTTTGCTCCAGGACCTTAGGAACCAATACTAAGAACAGAAATATTCAGTGATATGCTGAGAGACAAGCCCTCTCTAAAAATGAATGAACAAGGCATGGAAAGTTCAGGGAGGACATTGGGAAGTAAAAGTGACATATCAAAAAATTTTATTTCAGGTGTGGGTTATATCTAAGACAAGAAGCTGGAGTTTCTGCTTTGCATGTAAGCTCTTGGAGACAGCACATGCAACGCTCTCATCCTGTGACCTGAACAGGGTTTGCCCACAGAGTCTATTCATCCCATGTATAGCTCAAGAGATGAGCTTAAGGAATACCCAACATTTTCAAATTTAGATTCCCACAAGTAGATATCAAAATAAGTAGTCCAGTTTCTTGAAATGGACCCTAAACGTCTTTGGTTTGAATTCTCAAGTTCTGAAAAGAGACACAGTTTCATTATAGGTGCCATGTTTGAGCAACTATGTTTGAAAATGGTGAGTTCTTTTAAAATAAACTGAAGAAAAAAAGAGTGTTTTATCAATGTTTATTTTTTTAAAAAGTCAAATCCTCATGATACTATGGAGCAAAACAATAAAGTTTTCAAAAGGTTTCATTCACAGTAACCTTATGCTAATAAATTCCATATAAATATTAACTTATAAAGGTTAAAGAAAAAAAACACATATGTTTTTACCTTTTGGGAATAGTATTTAAAGATCATCAAGTAAATTCATTTGGCCAAAAAATAATCTTGCACTTATTCCCTGTTTTCAGAGCAAACATGAAGAGGATGTTCAAATATTATTTAATACATGAAAAATATTCTCTTAATCTAATTTTTACTTTAATTTAATTTTAATTAAATCTTGGCTGTAATAAGGAAAGGGCAAGCATGTTCTAACTGTACAGAAATACTGTAAAGTGCACCATCCCCCTAATTCATCCTTACACTGAAGTCAGCAGGCTTGGTTCACTGGCTGAATACAAAGTTGATGGTTTTATATTAAACATGACTGTGGTGTAATTGGAATTACACATGCATATATTTGGCCCAATGACTTTATTAACTTTCATCGATAGGCAGTTATTGAAAAGAATATTGTCAGCTCTACTTATTTAAAATGAAGCTTGCTTTCTGTTTTGGATCCTTCTTGGATGAGAGGGAAAAAAAAAAAAAAAAAGAATAATTTGATCTGTACCCAGGTTCTGAACACTGTGTCATTCAATTTCAATTAAAAGTAATAGAAAAAAAGATACTTTTGTCTGTTGCTTTGCAAAACATGAAATAAGCCCTGGCCTTAGGTTCTGCATCCTTTCTTTCAAATGTGTATTTTCTTGTATTTCCAAATTTGAATCAAGAATTGCTGTCACATTGAGCCTTACTGTTATTTGGAATAATATTCTTTTTATCTTGTTTTACCAGTTTTTTATCATCATGACTATAACAAGAGTTTTTCTTGGTGTTTGAATGATGATGAAACAAAAATAACCCTGAGAAGGCTGAAAGACTGGTACCATCTCATGTAATTTCAGAGCTCTGTGACATAGGTCTCCATTTCTCAGTAGTCAGTCACAGCTGTATTTGTGTTTCTCTCCATGATGAAAACATGCAATTCATCTGAGCTGCCACAGATATCTACCTTAAAATAATATGGACCACTTCCTATGAGTGCCTGTTCCTTCCACTGCCTCTGAAGAGAAATGAGGAGCATAGATGAGATGTAGATTTTGTCCCTCTGAACATCTACCTTTTAGTTAGGTGAATCCCAAGGTGCTTTCCTAATGTTACTGTTGTAGTACCTGCATGCCCTAATTGAGGTCAGGGCTCTACTTTGTAGGTGCAGTCCCTAAGAATAATGGGAGAACATTTGTGTTGAGAAAAACTGACATCTTAGTAGAGAAAATAAACAAAGATAAATGGAGATGAAGTGTTCTGCCTCAGATTAGTGGCAGAACCTTGGAGAAAGCTAATGTCTTGGTTCAGTACCCAAACTGTAGAAATACATTGCCATTTGGGATGCAAATCACTGAATGTGTGGGAAGGCTTGTATTACACTAATATAGCGTTGCTGCATGACATCTTTGCTATTAATGACCTTAACGAAATTTTATTACTACTGAGTCATGATAGCCATGACTATGGCATGATAGCCATGACTAGAGGCCAAAAAAACTGTGGATACTGGGGGAACAGGAAACCATGGACTACACTGTGCAGCTGGCAGGTCAAGCCAACTGGTGATTGGCTCATCTGCCCTTGTCGTTACGGGGGACTTCAACTTGCCAGATGTGAACTGGGAATACCACACAGCTGGTACAAGCAGGTCCAGAAGATTCCTAAACCATCTGGATGATAACTTATTGGTACAGGTACTAAGGGAACAGACCAGGAAAGGTGCCTTCCTAGATTTGTTACTTATTAACAGAGAGGGTCTCATGGTTGAAGTGGCAATTGGTGGCTGCCTTGGCCTCAGTGAGCATGAAGCAGTCAAGTTTAAAATATATGGTAACAGGAAGAAAACTGCCAGCAAGACCTCAACTCTGGATATGAGGAGAGCTGACCTCAAGCTGCTCAGGGAACTACTTAGTAAGGTCCCAGGGGAAAAAGCTTTTGAAGGTGCTGGGGTGCATCAGTGATGGTCACTTTTTAAGTACCACCCTCTAAGAGCACAGGAGCAGGCTATTTCTGAATATTGGAAGTTAAGCAGGCGAGGTAGAAGGCCGGCTTGGCTCAGTAGCAATCTTATTCTAGAACTAATATGAAAAAAGAAAAGGTATGGCCAGTGGAAGCAAGGTCAGGCGACACAGGAGGACTACAGAAAAGCTGTTTACCACTGTAGGGGGGAAATACGTGTGGCCAAAGCTCAATTAGAGCTGAAGCTGGCCAGTACTGTGAAGGACACTAAGAAGGGCTTTTTAAAATATGTAAATAGCAAAAGGCAGGCCAGAAATAACATTGGCCTGTTACTTTATGAGCATGGTCACCTCACAAACAGGGATATAGACAAAGCAGAGATGTTTAATGCTTTCTTTGCCTCAGTCTTCAACACCAATGATGGGCTCTGGGACCCCCAGAGCCCTGGGCTAGAGAACCATGACTGTGAGAACGACAAACTCCCAACCAACCCTGAACTTGTGTGGGATTTGCTGCTCCAGCTGGATCCCTATAAGTCAATGGGGCCCAATGGGATTCATCCAAGGGTACTTAAAGAGCTGGCTGATGTCATAGCGAGACCTCTCTCAATGATTTTTCAATGCTCTTGGGAATCTGGACAGGTCCCAGTTGACTGGAAGCTGGCAGAAGTTGTACCAGTCTTCAAGAAGGGCAACAGGGATGACCCTGGTAACTACAGGCCTGTCAGTCTCACCTCTGTGCCTGACAAAATCATGGAGAAGATTATTCTGGGAGTTGTTGAAAAACACGTACAAGACAACGCAGTCATTGGTCCCAGCCAGCACGGGTTCACGAGGGGAAAGTCATGCTTAACAGACTTAATTTCTTTCTATGACAAGGTTACCTACTTAGTTGACCAAGGGAAGCCAGTCGATGTAATCTTTTTGGATTTCAGTAGTTTTCGATACTGTATCTCAGTAATCCTCCTGGACAAATTGTCCAGCATACAGCTGGATAAACACATAATGCAATGGGTGAGCAATTGGCTATGGGTCAAGCTCAAAGGGAGTTAGATTAGGCTGGTGACCAGTCACTAGCGGGGTTCCGCAGGGATCCATCTTAGGGCCAGTGCTCTTTAATATCTTCATAAATGGCTTGGATGCAGGATGTGAAGGTTTGCTATCTAAGTTTGCCGATAACACAAAATGGGGAGGAGCTGTTGACACTCTCGAGGGCAGAGAGGCCCTGTAGAGAGATCTCGGCAAATTAGAGAGCTGGGCAATCACCAACCGTATCAAGTTTAACAAGGTCAAGTGCTGGATTTTGCAGCTAGGACATGGCAACCCTGGATGTACATACAGACTGGGGAATGAGAGGCTGGAGAGCAGCCCAGCAGAGAGGGATCTGGGGGTTCTGGTCAATGGCAAGTTGAACATGAGCCAACAGTGTGCCCTGGCAGCCAGGAGGGCCAACCGTGTCCTGGAGTGCATCAAGCACTGTATTGCTAGCCGGTCGAGGGAGGTGATTGTGCTGCTCTACTCTGCACTGGTGCGGCCTCACCTTGAGTACTGTGTGCAGTTTTGTGTGCCACAGTACAAAAAGGATACAAAGCTACTGGAGAGTGTCCAGAGGAGAGCCACGAAGATGGTGAAGGGTTTAGAAGGGAAGCCATACGAGAAGCAGCTGAAGTCACTTGGTCTGTTCAGCCTGGAGAAGAGGAGACTGAAGGGAGACCTCATTGTGGTCTACAGCTTCCTCACAAGGGAAGGAGGAGGGGCAGGTGCTGATCTCTTCTGTCTGGTGACCGATGATAGGACCCGAGGGAACGGCAGGAAGATATGCCAGGGGAGGTTTAGGTTGGATATTAGGAAAAGGTTCTTCTCTCAGAGGGTGGTGGAGCACTGAAACAGGCTCCCCTGGGAAGCAGTCATGGTGCCAAGCTTGACAACATTCAAGAAGCATTTGAATAATGCCCTCAGACATATGGTGTGAATTTTGGGGGTTGTCCTATGCAGGGACAGGAGTTGGACTTGATGATCCTTGTGGGTCCCTTCCAACTCAGGACATTCTTTGATTCTATGATTCTATGGTCAGTCAATAAAAGGGCCTGGAACTTAAGGAGCCTAGAACTGGGAGAAGATGGAGTTCCCTTATGGTGGATAAGAGAGGACACATAGTTTAGAAACTAAGGACATAGTAGTGTGGAGGGGGGAAGGCTGGTGTATGGAATTGCTGCCTTTGATTGACGGTTTAATAGGCAAGCATAACTTCTGATTATATCGACAGAGTTGATATATGATAAAGCATTAAGAATAGCCAAATTCACGTGATTTACTAGTCACAACTACCTGCAATAAATACAAGAAAAACTGCATAGAAGGTGCAAAGGGTATAAAAAGAAATACTCTAGGAATTTTCACACCAGTTTTCCACTGAATTTTCAAGAAAAAAATAACATTGGTGCCCACAATGATAATTACAGCATTGCATTCAGGAACCTCTAGAACTATTAATAAATGATGATAGAAAACACCGGGGGGGGGGGGGGGGGGGAACAAACCATGTCAGTTACTTGATACTTACAAATCTACAAAAAGGATGGGAAGGGAGTGGAAAAAAAAAAAAAAATCCCAGGCTTGTATCTTTATTAGAAGCTCAAAATGTCACATATAAGCAAGGAATACTACATAAAATATTAAGTGACTCTAATGCTGACTGGGAAAATTTATAGAGTTGGAGCTGTCTGCCTTAAATCATGCCCTCTAGTTATCTGTGCTTCATCTCACCTATACTTGCATTCTCTGAGGGCAGTGCGAGTTTTTAATTCTGTGTATTTATAAAAAATTTACAAAGGAATAATTTAAGCACTACATTAAGATAAAAGTAATAATAATGGTAATAATCTGAGATGCACACAGAAAGAGGGAGAGACATTGCAAGAAGGAAGGTTTACCAAACAGTAGTTACAAAGATGCAGGGTGTTTTCTTGTTTGCTTACTTGCTTGCTTTTTAATGAAAACTGATGTTTTCACATCTAGAAAAGTAATTATTTGGTGGTTTGTTGCTCTGTTATGAAGAAATGCTGATCTATATTGTTATGGTTGAAACTAGCCTTTCATTACAGCTTTAATAATGATTCTCCACCTGCCACTGCCAGCAAAATCAAATTCAATGAAGTATCTTACTAACTTACACCTGACTAAAGGATATTTTTGTTTCCTTTTTTGCTTCATTTTTCATTTTGTGTCTTGAACAAAGCTGATGCAAAGTAGGTAAGGTGCCTGGGATGTGTGAGTGCAGTGAGGTAAACTCACTTTGTGTGTGTATTCCCAACACTCACTTATCTCACTCAGCATCCAAACACCTTGAAGTCACCGTATAAACCCAAGATTTGGTTATATTTGGCACTCTTACCTTATTACAGTTATCCAAAACAGTGTAAACCCCTAGTTGGGATCCTAATCTCCGTTACTTCAGTACAATGAACACCATGGGCAGAGTAGGGCCAAGCAGGGGACATCACACAATTGATTAGACGTCTCAGGAGGAAATAGTAAAGGGAGCACAGGTTTGCATGTGAGAGGGGAATTAACTTGACAACCAGGGAGCAAGCAGAAAGAACAAAGACATCCATCTATGCTTATAGCAATTTCTTTCTGAAAAAAAAAAAAAACCAACCAAAACCTTTACATGTTCTTTCCTGCAAGGCAATGTGCTAAGGAACAGCAGGACAAGAGTCAAATGGAAGACACCAATGTGTTGGCAGTGATGGGAACTTCTAACATCAGTGAAATCTGTGTGAGGGTCTTGAAACAAGCAACAATTATTTTCAACTAGTGATCTTTTGAGGGAAAGAAATTGTTAAACTGGGGGTCAGAACTTCAGGTGTCTAAATCAGCTGAAATAAAAATTCCATACAAATGGGACTGATTTGCAAAGTTATCACTCTCCCATGTATTTGGAGAAGGAAAACTGAGACTGAGAGGCAGCAGACAAGCAGGGAACATGTGAAACAGCCCTCCCCCAACTGAAACACTGCAGTGAACTGCGGCATCTTCTCACCATAGACTGTGTTGGAAGATGCATTCCTCTTACAGTCCTCCACATGATACCTTCAGACTACACCTCTCATGAAGTGTTCAGAATAGGCAGTTCAGTCTCTATGAAAGGCACAGGGAAAACATTTTAAAATTGCTATTCATTTTCTTTAATGAAACTTCAAATTAGCAAAGAAATTCTGATCTTTCTAGTCTTTGGTTCTTGTTTTGGGATGAAAATGAACATGAAAAAGTTGGACTGATTTTTGACCAGCTCATTTTTCTCATTGCTTTTTTATATTCATTCTTACTTAGTTGTGTTATGGAAAGATGAAGTTTGTTACTGATTACATTGTGCAAGCAGACAAGGAGACTGTCCCTGCCCAGAATTTCTTTAACCTTGGTGATTTAAAAAAATTGGAAAAAAAGGAAATATTATTATTATTACCTGGATTACTGATAAGGAATTAGATTAAGCAATTTAATTTAGAGAAAGCAATCCAAAAGCAAAGCTGTGGCAGAAGCAGGAAGCAGTTGTCGTAAATTCCACTCAGTGTTCTGCGTTCAAATAATGCTTTTTTATTTTTTAAAATGTAAGTTAATATTTATGGCACATGGCCAAGACTGAGAAGATCCCTCCATTACCAATGGAGCTTGAATGCACTGCCTGCTCAATCCCCCATCAGTTCCAAGAGCCCTATGCCATAAATCACACAGAGGTGGGAAAGACCTTTCCTATGGACCCTATAATGTATGGACCCTATAATGCATGGAGTTACCTGTCCTGAGTATGTCCCTGTCTCCCTTAAATACAAAATGGTGTTACTGAGTAACAGGGATTCATAGAAGACAGGGAGGACAAAGGGAAAAAAAAAAAAAAAAAAGAGACAAGGTACCACCCCATTTTGTAAACTGGAAGGACTTCAGCTAATGCTCCATAAAAACTGCCTTAATATACAGTTATTACAAAGCTTCAGTTTTTTGACAGATTAAGTGCTATTAAATCACTTTGCTCTGAAGGCACTAAAAGGTCACAAGATGAATTAGTTCAGGCCGTCTTAGCCTACTCCTCACACGTTGCTCCACTCAGAAGAGAGAGGGGTGGAAAAAAAGAAAACTGAACTGGAAATTATGACCCTTTAAATGTCTACAGGATGCGAAGCTGTGAAGAATGACAGTGCCTTGTCAAAAGCAGGCAGATGGGCTTTTATCATCTTGCAGGGCAATTTTCTTCCCTTTTTTCTTTCTCTTTTCTCTTCCTTTTTTTTTTTTTTTTTTTTTTTTTTTTTGGTAGATTCTGATCCATAATGTTGCATTCTGCCCTTTAGGAAGAATTTTCCAGTTGAAAAGATCAGCAGGCATAACCTAGCCTACTGCTTAGGACGTACTCAGGTTGGATGCAATAATTTTTTTAAAAATACAGTTGGAGCATATATTTTTTTAAGTGGCTGCTTTAATAGGAAAAACTTCCCTTCTGAAGGGGATTTCATATGCGTTTTGGTAAGCATGGCATCTCATGCTGAATGATGTTTTATTTTTCTGTTTTTCTCAAGGCATTTACATACTGAAAGCAAAGACTGTAGCCGTGTATTGTTTCCAGTACTGTCTTCTCTGTACAGATTGATCACTATGCCCTTAGTGAAGTTATTCCAGTTTTACAAGGTCAGTGTAAATGGGATCAAAACTGAGTCCCTGATGAAGCTTTCGTTAAATCACTGATGCATTTTTGGCTTCAGCCACAGCAGGAATGGCCCCTTCCTTTGGGAATTGTATACTGACTCTGTTGGGCATTTAATTTCATCCCCGAAAGCAGAAAAATTCAGTACTCAAGAACACTTTATCCTTAATTCACCCTACTAGGGCCTAAAAGTTGTCCATCACACATTGTATTTCTCTATCCAGTGTTTGAGAACAGCAGGGGATTTTTACATTCAATAGGCCATGAGCTGCATTACTTCAGCACAACTGATGAAGAAAGGATGGATCAGTGACCTTCGTTTTTTGGATTTCTTTACATTTTTATGGATGAATGTCATGACTGTCACGTCTTTTCAAGGCTGTTTTTTCCATTATCATCCTCAGTTTTTAATTTTCTCTCCATTTTATGGATCTAAACCTTACTTCCTACTCTGCACTAACAACTTGCTCTTGGCAGCTCAGACGACATTGATGCTCTTTGTGCTAACTACCTTATTTTGTAATATAGAGCAATCTTGACTCAACAAAGTACATAAATATGTCCTCAATATTAAGTATACGAATAGTGAGAGTTAAGTCAATGGAAGTCATCTTGGCCTAAATTTTAACATGTGCTTAAGTACTTTGCTGTATTGGGTCTTCCTGTGTTTTAAAAACCTGTTGGTATGACAGCACCTCTCCCTCAAAGCCCTTATTGATTGTCTGAATCGATCTTTATCACAGATAGAGGAGTAATCATGTAAACAAAGAGCCGTTGAATACTCGGTCTGAAAAATGAAAAACACAAGGGTTGTTTAAATGAATAGTCCATGCAGCATCAATTCTCTCTTCAAAAAACAACGCAAGTACTCAAGTAAGTAAGGGTACATCAACTTAAGGTGAGCACATTTGTAATAGCAGTGTAAGACTCAGGTGAGATCAAGGACAATCCAAGACACAACTGAAAACACTGGCACATGAAGACTTAGCTTCTAAATCCAGCTGTCCCAGGAAAGCTACTTTCTGATCCTGGTTTCCAATAACAGGAATTCACATTGACAGACATTCTTTCCCTTATGGAAACAACTCCAACATTAAGCCTGTATTCACTAAGAGCAGAGCTTTGTCCATGTACAAAAAAATGCAGAAGAGTTATAACAAATATGCTGAACGAGGAATAATTTCCATGAAAACTTCTAATTCCCGTTACTTATTAAAAGGAGGATTCATGAACAGTAACAACTTGGGGAAGAGAACATTATTTCCAACTGGATTATAACTTCTCGTGATAATAACATTCAACCCTTATTTATTTTCTACTCACAAAAGACTAACACTGTTAAATTCTCTTTCTTTGAAAATAATCCCTTAAATGCTGAGTCCTCTCTCCTAGCAGACAAGTAAGGATTCACTCCACTGTAAACCAGACTCAGACTTTCCTAACCACCAACTAGACACTAAAAAGTAAAGTCTGACCTTCTCTGGACAGTCATCACCATAGACAAGAAAATGAAATTATAGTTTAATAGCATTCAAAAGGGACAGATAGTTTTGCTTAATCATGAGACTCAATTTATCGTTTACTTTCCTAAAGACTTCTCTTTCCCCATTAGTTTCAGTGGCATTCAACTCTTGGCCTGACTAGCAATATATAATTTCCTGCATCTTTTACAAAATCAATAGGTTGCAAGTTAAAGTACTGTCAAAAAGTACATGCACTAAGCTTTCCTTCCTTCAAAAAACAAGAATAAAAGGGCACTTTGCTAGTGGAGCTAAAGATGCTTTTTGGGGGGATCTGACCCTTTTTTCAAGAGAACTGTTGATCCTCATGTAAAACTAAGGATTTTTCCACTGTGAAATTTTAAACTTTAATTGAAATTCATGGGTTTGGTTCCAGCTGTCACTTAAAACAAAAATTGTGTTTAGATTTGAAGAATGAGGACTCTGAGTGTATAAGTCACAAGGAGGCCATATTTTGAATTCTAGTACTGATTCAAATGAGTTAAAACTTTGGTACAAGGTCAGCTATAGCACCTGGTGTTGAATGAAACCTACCAAGACCTCATCATAAGGTTCTGATAAGTCTTATGTAAGGAAAACCTTAGAATGAACAAGATAAATGAGTAAAACTTGGGCAGCAGTACTTCAGCAGCTTTGAAGCACCCTGCCTGGATTGATATAATCTGCCTCTCAATGTGCTTAATTTCTACAGTTGATGTGCTATGGTCATATTGGCCCTTGTTCCTGTTCTGAGCCATCACAGATATCGAGTATGGGTAGGTCTGAGTTGCATATATATTTTCTGAGGTGAAGATGTTCTCACGGCTGCATTGAAGCCCCTGCTAATGTCAATATTAGCTGTTTCTCTGCTCATCTCTTCAGATGATGAAAGGTGAGATTGGGGAAATAAATAGAAATTGCTTAAAAACAATGGAATGCCAGGAGGAAAACAAAGAGCTATAGCAGACAAAGAAAAGGGTAAGAGGAAAAGGGAAAAGAAAAGGAAAGGACATTTCATGTGGCAATAAAGTGGTTAACAAACGCCTAGAATCAAAGAGGACTCTCTGACCATATTCTAGCCTTGACCTTTGTGCACTGCCATCTGCAGATCTTTTCTTACAGTTGGGAGTGATATTACTGTCTCTAGTTTATAATCCTATTCACAGACTTGTATACAAGTAGTTTGACTCCTGTGTCCAGAAAGTTTGATAGCTATGGCCTGGGAGAATTCATGAAGGAAAAACTGGAGTAGCCAATGGTTGTCATTGATGAAGAGCTCAGTTTAATTGCACAAGGCGACTGAAGTGCAAAAGAGCAAAGAAACTCAAAATCCTAAAATTAAAAACAGAACCAAGCCACCCTAAAAGGTTTGTATGACATTTTTTCCATAACTTTTTCATCACTGAAGATGACAATGGGTCTTAAAATCCATACAAAAGCACAAATTCTTTTACGTTTTATAAAAAAAGAGTTCAAGTAGAGGGTGTACTTGCAAAAGGTAAGACTGGTAAGACTTTCCTGTGATCTTGTTATCATATAGTAGAGTCGATAAACAACATGAAAAGAAAATTTATTTAATTAGAGGTGCAATTTTGACCTTGCTATTACGCATTTTAAAGTCTGCATGTATTCTATTTCATTTTATATTTCTCCTCATAATCACCAGTACAGAAATTCTGAATTTTGACAAATACTCAGTTGCTGTTTTAATCCACCTCAGGAGAAAGGAAAAGATTTTAGCAAGTAAAATTAAGCTTATTTAAATATTTTTGTTCTTTAAATGAATTCCACTTAAACAAAAGTTCACTGACTACAAGAGAGATGGATTTTCTCATTCACACTGTGAATGTTTGACATAGTATTTTTGAGCACAGACCTCTTAGCTAGGTAAATATTAGTCAATAAAGAAGCTTTCTGAAAAATTATGTGCAGGCTTGTATGCAAACTGCCCACTGCCTTTAAAAAAAGATCTACATGATATCCTAGCAGTGATTAAAATGCTGCAAAGTAGCATACACATGGCTCTGATAGTCATGGCAAATCATGGAACTAGAAACATGGAAGGGGGAGGACGGAAAAGTTTTTTTTAGAGCTTGAAGTGAACAATTCCTTTAAGTCAGAGCTCTAGAGAAAACTGGTGACAAAACCACTTGACCTGTCAACACCACTTAATATACACTGAACAACAAATTACAGTGGCATTTTCTTAGCAGAGATACATTGGAATAATATGCCCTCAAGGATGAATTTTATCAACACAGTGAGTTAGCCAGAACAACTCATCCAGAAATGACACTGTAGTGTATCATGGGGGTCTTACAGGTGTACACACAAAGACTAATCTTCCCCTGTAGCCAAAGGAGAACAGAGAGACTATTCAAGGTTGTGTTTCACAGCACCTAAACTGGTGACAGCTCTGAATCATCTCTGGTGAGGAGCTTTCTTCTCTCCATTGATAGAGATGTGGCCTTAGAAATTAACATCCATTGGATTTAGCCTTTGTCAATACCAATTTGATCTGACAACAACATGAAGGTTACTTCAACTGAATGAAGGTGTCTTCATCTGCATGAGATACTTAACACCCAACGAAGAACATTAGCAGCTCAGACTGAAGCAGTTTAAGGCAAATGCGTTTTCCCTGACACGTCCATGGGGATAAAATAGGCGAGAAAAAAAAATATATTTCTACTGAGAGGAAATTTCCTGTGGATTTCCTATTTAATTCAACAATCTTGTTCCTTTATGTTTCTGGACTGCACTTATTTGTTTTATTTTCTTCCTCCCTCTCTCTCATATTTCTGTCTCTAAAGTTTTATATCCTAATTGTTCTATATTTTTTCCTTTGTAACATTTATCATCCTTTCCTCTCTTTTGTTTCTCTCATATTTTTATATATATATATTATTCTTTTCCCCACCACATAAATAAAAGAAGAAAAAAATAGCCAATGAGATATTTTTAATGCTAAGGTCATTTGCTATGCAAACATCATTCCTAATTAGATAGTAAGTTTTCTGAGGACTCAAGCATTTGAAGAGTACATGATTTGACTCCAGTCCTGGTTTAGCCCTCCAGGCCTAACTGTAAACAGCAATTCCTAGGTGCTTATCCTTTTATAGGTCTATAGGCTACAAACTGATATTTCTGCTACCAACAAGGAATGATATACATGCAAAAAGAGGAGGTTTAGCAAAATCTCTTTATAATCTGCCTCTTAAGCTACTTCTTAAGATACATATAATACCAGGCAAATAGATTGCTTAGCACTGTTATCAAAAATGTATGCACTCGTGAGGTAGTAAGTATATATTCACTTCAGTGGAGTGTCAAAATAAAGTTTTCTTTGTTTCTTTATGAGAAAGATAAGCATGAAAATATCTTTGCTTTCTGCATGATCCTAGGCACTACTGAAGTCAATGGGAATTGAGAGAACCCAGCACCTGATGGCTATTACAGTTTTTCTTCTTATTTTGTCTTGCCCTCCTGGCCCAGTCTTTTCATTTTCTCTATATTTTGCAGCTGTCAGTAGGATGTTAATGTGTCATGACATGCTCATCATATCACAAAGGAAGAAATGATTCATCTTGAAGATCAGACCTGTCATATAATTATACATTGACTGTAACAAATCAAAACAAATTATTCCTTAGAATATACATGCACATTATACAATGACTGCACATGAGCATATGTGGGCATGTGTGTGTGTTGGGAACAATAAAGTAAAATTACATTAGAATTGCAGGGAACTGGTAGTTGACATATTTCAAAGATAAACTATTTGAAATAGCTTATTTTTTTGACAAGGCAGCTCAGAGGTCCTACATCTCCTCCCTTCCCTGCATGTCAGGTTTTCCTGTGTCTAAAATTCCTGGGTCTACCATAGCTCACACATACCCGCACATGCACACACACATATTTCTCCTGAGGAAAGACTTCAACTTTGTGGCAAAACTGAAGAAAGCATGTCAGAAGGCTGTCGGAAAAAAGGCAGCTTCTTTCCTACAATTGTTTCTGGGCTCTGTCCAAAATTCACCCTCGCTGCCTTTTACTCTTGACACATTTTCCCTATGGAGTTGAATTTTTTTTATTATTTTTTAAACAACTGGCAGATTTTAGGTTGTGCACTTCCATTGCTAGTCTGGGAGTCCAAGATTCAAAGAGCAGTGACTCTATATTCATGTCGATATTAAATAAGCATGGCATTTAAAGACAACTATGGGCAACTTTTTCTTTTGATGCTATCTTGGGATTTTTTTTTTTAAAGGGTTTTATATAAGACATCAAATAGTTATGAGGAATGTGGCTCTGCTTTTTATAACACAAGAAAGGTTAAGAGCAGAAATCTTTATAGACATTGTAAGAAGTTCCAGGGGAACAGAAAGCTCTGTGGACTCAGAAGATGGATTTCACCTTCAAGGCTAGGATTCAAGTTCACCAGAGGTATCTCAAAGTAACAAGTGTTTTGATTCAGCTCAGTTCTTCAGGGCTTTGTGTGTATGTGTGTGTGTGTATGTTGGTTTCTCAGAAAGAACCATATTTTGCATCTAGTCTAAAGAGGTTAGTTCCCTATAGATTAAAATTCAAAGGACAAGGAAAATATTTTAAGCTTCTCTGTACTTTGAACCCATTCAAAGTTGCTGGGAGAACTCACCTGCTTCCAGGTATCTCAGCTTCATGAACTATTTTTAATTGGCTTTGACGCTGGTTCTCTTTCCTGGGTGTTTAGTTGTTCAGGCTGCTTCTGCCTCTCCTATGTCGCATGCATAAGCTTCCATTGAGAATGCACAGGTGTCTTGAGATGGGTTTGAGTTTTGATGTGAGGAAGAGAAGAATGAAAGGAAGCCTTGCATAATGCCTATGCCAAGCAAAGGCAGATCACAATCCTGGACAAGAGAGGGGACTTTTGAAGACGGAAATTACAGCACAGTGACTTGGGTCCATTAAAAGAGGCAGTGCAGGGCCAGTTCAGGTAAGCGGAACAGAGTCTTGAAAGTAGGCTGTGGAGCGAACAACAGGTGTGATAGTAAGGACAGGCACCGCATGTAGTGTCTATATGCGGTATATAAAAAAGAGAGACTCTGAAAGAAAAAGTAGGTCTGGGGGAGAATATAAAGAGCACTTGAGTCAACCTATAAAGCAGGCATGGAGAAAGCATAGTCTTAAGAAAATAAACATGAGAAAAAAATGTCCTTAATAAGTACATTACCACTGAACAAGACTGCAGCCAGCAGAAGGGAAAGTTAGGGATGGTACAAAGTCATTAATTAGCCATTTTTCAGCCTAGGAGATTGTTAACTATATACACAAACACAGCAAACAAATGCAAAAAAATGATCCCACATCTTGGCCCTCTCAGTCTCGCAAAGAAGTCCCATATTTATATTTGAGACTCCAATTTATGTATATATTTGCTAAACCTTTCCTTTCATGTGAAAAAAAAACACAGGAAAGGACAGATTAATAGAATGGATTAATACTTCTGAGCCTTCCCCTTGGTTTTCCTGTGATGTTCTCCTCCTAAACTGTTTCTGGTGGTAGGAGCAGCAGCATACCAGATGTGATTTTTCTGCTTTCCTTATTGCTAACTTCCACTAGACTTTTCAGTGATTCAGAGGCATGATAAGCATTGAGGAAACAGAGAAGATGGAAACCAACTGTCTGCAGACCAATATTGACTCTAACAAATCAAAACTTGGAATAGTTAGCCTGACTTAGATGACCATTTAAAGATCAATGCACTAGAAATCAACAACATATGGCGATGCGATCATGTTCAGATACGAGAAGGGTGTTTAGAGTATGACATACTACATGTACAAGTACACCATGTGAAGATGAAGGCCTCAATTCAGTTGTCCACATTTAGGCATCTGATGCCAACTCACATGCCCAAGCTTATCCTGTCCAGTGTCCAACAGCCACTCTATAAGCTACAGATATCCTATAAAAGCTGTATCATATATACCAGTGATATTTAAATATTTTGGATAATTTCAGCTAGATATGTATGATAGATATATATGTTTAGGCTACTAAACAAAGACCTGAGATTCATCTCTTGGACTAACGTCTAACATGCCAATGTCTATGTGTAGTCTAAATTTTAACTGCAGCTATAGAGATCTAAAGAGGCATTTAGATGACAAAATGTATAGGTCTACTATGGGATAAGCTGTATTACTCTCTAGACCCTGCTGCCTGCAATGACTAGATCTTCAACTATAAAAGGACCTTAGACAAACAAAGTCCATGTAAGTAAACTCCTACACTGACAACACCTAAATTTAGCTGCTCTAGTCTACAAACTGAATCCCACCTCTTTGGAGTCTAACCTGTGAGACCCAGGGCTAAATTAAGTTGCCTGGAGCATAGTTCTCTAGCCCTATTTGAGAAGTCCTGGAGTATCTGAAACATCCCTAAGTATATGTGACAGACATGACAAAAGATTATGAGAAGCCCCTGACTTTCTGTGGTGCTGGCTGATGGCCAGGTGAGATTTTCTAGGGCAGCTCACATGATGCTAGTCATCTGTATAAATGACTGAATCAAGCTTCAAATGACCGAGCTGTAGTCAACCAAATGTTGACTACAAGTACAAGAATAGAAGTGGATAACCACCAAGAAACAAAGAAAATTGTCAAGGAATGGTGCCTGGTAGTGATTTTGGAAAATTACATTAGTTCTCATTAAAAAAATAGTCATTAGTGCCTGATTATGAATACAAGCTGCACTTAATAATTAAAACACAATCTTTTCAACATGTGCTGTGTCAGAGGTAATGTTAAGTTGAAAAGAAAGATGGTCTAGGGGTTACCATTCTCACACTGGGGCTTAGGAAATACAGATTTAATTGCCATCCCTACCACAGATTTCTCATACAATGCTTTTATTATTTGTATTAGTGTAGACTCTAGTAGTCCTGGTCTGTTGTGTTTTAAATTCTTAGGCCTTTAGTTTTACAACCCCAGAAGTTAGAATAATATTTTTTTTAATTGTTCCGTGTTTATCATGTCTATTTTTCTTGCAAAACTCTTTGCATGGGCCCTGTCTCAACTTCTAGATACACAAGCAGGGTTGTTTTTTTTTCTTTTTTAATGGCACTAGTGACCCTGCCTGGTACACCGTAAGGCAGTACAGTTACATTTATACTGGAATAATTTCTTCATACCTGACAGCAGTGATTTTTTGCTTTCGCAGCTTGCTTCCAGCGCAAGATGCAAGTCCCTCAATGCAGTCCCTCCTGTACCATATTACTGGATCCATTTGAAGTTCTGTCCAGTTTGCAATTGGCATCGTGTTTTCTGCATATGCATAGAATAACCTCACTGTGTGACTCCTCCCCCCCTAGAAAGATCCCCAGGACTTCCCAGATGCAGCAGGCTTATTTTACTAAGTTATTGTGTTTGAGAGATGTGCATTTTAAGTTCCCCAGAAAGGACTTAACAGAAGATTATTTGTTTTCACCTTGTAGGACAACTGCAGATGGGTCTGCAAGAGAAAAATGACAGGATAACACCAAGCTACTAGATATAGTTACACTGTGGTGTATTCTGACACAAGAACAGTTAAATGGATGGATTTGAGAGATGAAAAGAAAGCAGCAACTCTGAAATATTGTAATTGTTGATACAATATAATGCAGATGTTGGTAAAATACTGTGTTCCCAGGGAGAAGTGAGTCAGTCCACACACCATCTGACCATTCGTTACACTGTGGAAACCTTTGGAGTGCATTCAGTACAGCAAGGACAGCACTGTTCTAGCTGATTAAGTTGCACCCTGTATTTCAGGCTCTCAAGGCCACAAGACAGAGATGCCAATTTTAACAAAAAGGTTTTTCTGCAGGAAGGAAGCAGGGTATTATTATATATTACATTTCTTGACAAGGCAACTGGAAAAAGTGCCTGCATTCTCTCTGACGCAGTGCCAGCTTGTTGGCTGTGTATGAAGTAAAGGAATGTGGAGGATTTTCACTGTCTTCAGAGTATCTAGGAACAACAGGGCACTTTATCCTGTGTAATGAAGCCCCTTTGAATCATGCTGCAGAATAACCTTTAGGTGGTTCCATGAGTGAATAGAAAATAAAGGAAATCAAAGGATGCCACTCTAGTTAGTCCATCAGACAGCTTTGGCTACGTGGGGGTTTGTACAAAGTCTGTCCCTGGACTGAGAAGATGTCTTAATCTATGGGCTAGGGGCAGATGGAGGGATGTGACACAAATTTCAGCTATTCGAGTTTTGTAGAAAAATTAAAAATATTTGTATTCTTTTATGCAAAATGAGACTGATAAATTTGGCACTATTGCAGGAGACAGGACACCTCCTTATTAGAAAGATTATTTACATAGGTGGAAGTGTAATAGGAAGGATGACTGAGGATTTCCTTCTGCCCTTCAGAAAGCCTCTGTAACCTAAAGGAACTCTCCCAAGACAAAAGCAAATTTGACTCTGGTTCTTTCTGCAGTGGGCAAGGACTTCAGCTACTCTGCTGTTGTGAGAAGCAGGACAGCAATTCAAGTTTATCTTCCCATTTGGTGAAAATCTTGCCTTCTGATTTCTAAATCTTAAAAGTGTACTTCAGGAGTATTTTCAAATGATTGTTCTCAACACTGAGGGCTAAGAAAATGACTGGAAAAGTGAAACAGAGATTTTCACTAACTCATATGATTCCAAGAGTTAAAATCTGCCCCCCCCCCCCCCCCCCCATCTGCCCAGTAACATGAGCTACAGTAAACACTGAGCTATATTTGCATATCCAATTGCAAAGCTTTTTCATGGGTGTAAGTAAAGGTTATCTTAAAATTATCAAAAGATAAAGAAGGAAATTCTAAATATAATTTTAAATTATATGTTTTCTTTTAAATTTGTACTTGAAATTTTAATTTTGAAAATTAAGTGTTTCAGCTATGGGATGCATTTTATGATTGATCTTGCTGATGTATTAGGAAACATATACTGCAAAAGTTTTCTTTTATATTAACTCATAAAATTATCTATTTTAATATAGATTTGTACAAAGCCCACTCTGTCGTAACCATACAATAAGTAAAAAACCTCCCAACAAATAAATAATAATAAATATTGGTTATGGTGTTCTCTGAACCTCTAAAACACTCTGGCCTATAACAATCCTTTTTCCTCTGGCAACTGTTGCTCTAGTGATGCATTTCAACACACTGAAAGAACAGCTTACTCTTTTGACATTTTTTTTGTAATATCCAGGGTTGCTACTGCTTCAGTGGTGTATTATTGTAATACTTTATCAAAACAATGCCTGCCAGGAATTTGTGTCCCAAGGGAAATTTTATATAGTTCTGTTAAATGATAAGAAAGAAAGCCCAGTTTATAGAATTTCTCAGCAATCCTTACATAATCATGGATGCCATGGAGTCAGTGGCTGGGTTTCACTAGGTTGTTTTATCACTTCATTATAAAGGGGCAACCCAACTTTACAGAAGAGTCACTGAGGAAAAGAGGTTAAATCCTTAAAGGCTGGAAATCTTTCTGAGATCTCAGATTCCTAAGGCTTTTTAAGAAGATGAAAATGACAATAACCAAACTGGTTCTCATCTCATAATCAGACAGATTCTTCAGGAAGAATAAGAAGGTTTTGCCCTAGGACTCTTCCAAATGAAGATGCTTTTGGCATAGGGACTTCCTTACCTGGATGTGTTTTCTGTGCATTTAAGAACCATCAATGCATTTTTCTTCTGTCAGCTTGAACATCATCCCCCTGTATGTGTTGAAACTTTTATTATCTACAACTTTTTTTGGAAAGGAATTACACAGGTCTTCTAACAACTAGTCTCCCACTTGTGTGAAGAGTGAACTCCTACTACATGTTTTGAATCCTGGTCTTGCTAGCTTTCTTTGATTACCTTAGCTCTTTTTTTTTTTTTTTTTTGGGGGGGGCGGGGGGAGAGAAAAGGCAATGAACAATCAATCCTTATTTATCATTGTCTTGTTTTAACCCCAGCTGGCAACTAAGTGCCACACAGCCGCTCGCTCATTCTCCCCTGGTGGGACTGGGGAGAAAATCAAAAGGACAAAAGTGAGAAAACTCGTGAGTTGAGATAAAGACAGTTTAATAGGTAAAGCAAAAGCTGTACACAAAAACACAGCAAAACAAAGAATTCATTCAGTACTTCCCATCAGCAGGCAGGTGTTCAGCCATCTCCAGGAAAGCAGGGCTTCATCATGCATAATGGTTACTTGGGAAGACAAATGGCATCACTCTGAACGTCCCCCACTTCCTTCTTCTTCCCCCAGCTTTATGTGCTGAGCATAACGTCTTATGGTATGGAATATCTCTTTGGTCAGTTGCCGTCAGCTGTCCCGGCTGTGTCCCCTCTCAACTTTTTGGGCACCCTCAGCCTCATCACTGGTGGGTTGGTTTGAGAAGCAGAAAAGGTCTTGGACCTGTGTAAGCACTGCTCAGCAATAATGAAAACATCTCTGTATTATCAACACTGTTTCCAGTACAAATCCAAAACATAGTCCCATACAAGCTACTGTGGAAAAAAATAACTCTATCCCAGTCAAAATCAGCACAATCATCATCAAAGCTTTCATGATTTTGTAGGGCACCATCATACCCCCTCTACACCATCTTTTTTCCAGAGTGAAAAATGTTAGCTCAATTTGTCATAACACCAGTGGAAAACACACCGTACCTTTTACCACCTGTTACCATTCTGTGAATCTTTTAGCCAGTTCTCATCTTTATTCTGATGAGGGCAGTAGAGATATACATGGCACTCAAGACATGGTTGAGCCATCTCTGTTTCCAAATGTCTAAATAAATTTTCTGTTTCTTTATTATTTCCTAATGATTTCTAGCATTAGATTTGCTTTGTTTGACCGCTACTGAGCACTGAGTTGACATTTTCATAAAAGTTTCTATCATAACCCCTAGGTCTCATACCTGAATGGTTAGGATCATCTTGGAAGAGTGGCATTTAAAAACCTATATTTAACCTACATTCAAATGATAAAATACTTAACCTGTATGAAAATTTAAGTGGGGAAGGTTTTCACTAGTAAAAACTCTAAAGGCACCACTGGCACCTGAGGTTGTTCCACTGCACATGCCAAGAAGTATCAGCATTTTGGCTAGCCCAAGCATCTTAGGGACCTAAATTCACTTGGATTATAGATGTTGGGCAAATCTACCACTTTCTTAGCTAAGGGACTTAATCATATACTCTCTGGCAGGAAGACATTGAATTCAAAATAAGCTAGAGTGTGCACAGCTAATTTTACAAAAAAAAAAAAAAAAAAAAAAAAAAAAAAGTTAATTCTAAGAAGTTCCACTTTTCCTAAAATAAGTGTAAGCAATAATTGGCCAGGAATAACAGAGCAGGGTATTAAGATCTCCTCACCTTCCGGTGTACAACTCCACATTTTCCTCAGGAAAATGACCTAACCCTTAAGAAAAGGCTGAGCTACAGGGACTGAGCAGTTGTGTATGCATTTCTCCTCCCCCATTACTATTGGGTATGATCTATTGTGTATAAGCAAAATTAAAAAAAAAAAAAGAATTAATGAAATACACGCATATGTATGTATATACCCCTCGATGCATATATACATACATATCTATTTGTATATTCATCAGATGAGAAATAGATTCTACAGACCAGTGGAGATCTCTCTAATTTGAAATAAAAAGAAACTTTCTTCCTTCCCCAAAACAGTAGTCCAGTGATGTGCCTAACTGTGTCTAATACATTTAAATCTAATCTCCGCAGGTGGCTTTTCATGGCTGCTCTAGGTGTATTCTGGAGGCTTAAAACTCCTGCAGACACACAAGGGACTGAAATCCACTGCAGCAGAAACAACTAGGGCCTGAGATCAAAAGGGCTGCTGCATTAAAAATCCAGAAGCAAAGTTCAAAGCAGTCCTCAGTTCACATACCATAGCCACTTCTATCTGTCCATTTTATGCAACACATGGAAACAGAAAGGTATAGATATATAGGTATAGAGAAATTATTATAGCTATAGCTAGGTACAAATGCAGATATAAACATATGCTGAATTTTGTTGCTGATGTTCTTGGAGAATAAACATGGATAAGATTGCCCTGTCAGTCTGCTTAAAAGTCTTTT
>NC_138858.1:7740048-7768836 GCF_965183815.1 Platalea leucorodia
GTCCTGTGACTTTGTTTTCCAGTATTAGGACTTTTCTATTCCAAATTAGGGCAAAAAGTAGAAATAGTGTTAGATTCTGTAAAAACTTTAAACTCAGAATAACAACATATTTCCTTATTACATTTTAAATAAAAATGAACCATTTCTGAATCCCACACTATTTTGTTTTCATGTGTGAAACCTCATCAGATATTTTGTGCCAGTTTTCCATAGCATTAACCCATATACCTAAGAGGTGCTGTGCTAACTCATCTCTCTATTTCAGATGTGTCCTTGCTGAATGATATCCTCTAGCATGCGCCACAGCAAGAATGTTCCAATGATAATTGTGGTGGACCAACCAGAGTGTAGATTGCATTATGGGACATTTAATCAAGCCATGATGTTTGGATCCTGCCCTGAATGGCAGCTAAGTTACCTGAATTACAATATTCAAGAGTCTTCATGAGAGCTAAGGCAAGAATAGACAAATGTCAACAGAAATATTTCAGACAGAAATATTCTGACTGTGGTCAAACTTAGCCTGAAAAATAACAGCATTATTTTGGGGGGGAATTCTTCTTTAAACAAGAAGTGTCAAACTTGTGTCAACCAGCCAACTTCCCTTGATGTTAGCAGGAACTATGTAACTAACTGATATGCTACTTAAAAGCAAAGCGAAAAGAAAGAAAAGAAAAGAAAAGAAAAAGAAAGAAAAGAAAAGAAAAGAAAAGAAAAGAAAAGAAAAGAAAAGAAAAGAAAAGAAAAGAAAAGAAAAGAAAAGAAAAGAAAAGAAAAGAAAAGAAAAGAAAAGAAAAGAAAAGAAAAGAAAAGAAAAGAAAAGAAAAGAAAAGAAAAGAAAAGAAAAGAAAAGAAAAGGAAAAGAAAGGAAAGGAAAGGAAAGGAAAGGAAAGGAAAGGAAAGGAAAGGAAAGGAAAGGAAAGGAAAGGAAAGGAAAAGGAAAGGAAAGGAAAGGAAAGGAAAGGAAAGGAAAGGAAAAGGAAAGGAAAGGAAAGGAAAGGAAAGGAAAGGAAAGGAAAGGAAAGGAAAGGAAAGGAAAGAAAGGAAAGGAAAAGGAAAGGAAAGGAAAAGGAAAGGAAAGGAAAGGAAAGGAAAGGAAAGGAAAGGAAAGGAAAGGAAAGGAAAAGGGAAAGGAAAGGAAAGGAAGGAAAGGAAAGGAAAGGAAAGGAAAGGAAAGGAAAGAAAGGAAAGGAAAGGGAAAGGAAAGGAAAGGAAAGGAAAGGGAAAGGAAAGGAAAGGAAAGGAAAGGAAAGGAAAGGAAAGGAAAAGGAAAGGAAAGGAAAGGAAAGGAAAGGAAAAGAAAGGAAAGAAAAGAAAAGAAAAGAAAGAAAAGAAAAGAAAAGAAAAGAAAAGAAAAGAAAAGAAAAGAAAAGAAAGAAAAGAAAAGAAAAGAAAAGAAAAGAAAAGAAAAGAAAAGAAAAGAAAAGAAAAGAAAAGAAAAGAAAAGAAAGAAAAGAACCTAGGGGATATTTTCCCAAGTTAGACTGACAGGTTCCAAACTGTTTGGTATCTAATTATTATTGTTATTACAAATACATCTCTCTAGTAGACAGCACGTTCAGCCTACATAGAAGGAAACTCAGGTTTGGTCATGGTAACAATGACACCACAGGACTCATTCAGACCTTCTATGTTGCCTCTAGCAATTGCTATTAGTAATTGCTCTAAATCCTCACTCACAGGGGGAGGTTACTCACCACACATGAAATCACATATATGTATTCCTGTGCATACGAGGACTTACCTCTGCCTGTACATTCAGCATACAGAAGAGATTTCCTGAAATGGCGTAGTACCTTCTTCACTAAACTAAGACTGTCAGGCCTTATTAATAAAAATTAATTGTGAAGCTCCCTCATTCCCGCAGGAGGGCTTCTAAGCACTCCATCAGAACCTGAAGTGGGAGCTGGGGTTGGAGACAATCAGGAAGCAACGTGACATCGCAGCAAAGACTACAAGGTTTTGATGTGGTTGTGTATTTATTTCATTGGCAGAGCTGATAGTTTCTAGCTCATGTTCTGCTTCTCCGCCGTGCCCACTCATCCTCCCCCCACTCCCTCACCTAGATTCTCATCTCCCCTTTTTTTTCTTTTCTCCCAGTCTCCCTCATGCCAGAGACCTGTGCAATATCATTTTCCGCATAATGAAATCTAGAGTGACATTAATGTAAGTGTAATTTTATAGTGGGGAATGGGCCTAGCTGATTGTTTCTACCTGCTGTGTTTTGATGATAGACATTGGGATGTCACCATCTGTGTAATGAAATTTCACCTCCGTAATGGTTTGGATTATCAAACATTCTTACAAGCTGTCTCGCAGAAATTTATTTATTTATTTACTCAATAGGGATGGCAAAGTTACTCATCTCTGGGAAGCAGGAGGAGGGTGAGAAGGGGGAAGGAAATGTGTGTGGGGAGAGACAGCTGAACAACAGTCATGACCAGAAAAGATAATAACAATAAAAAAATATCATCGTGCCAGGGAACAAAATGAGATTGTGCCACCTTTGTGTTCAGTGCTGTGTCCATATTCTGTTATTCCCCCATCTCTGCTAACAAGAAAGAACGAGATGTCAAAGCCATATACCAAGCAGAATATTGACATGTTAAAGCAGAAAGTGAGGATTCTGGAAATTTTGTGGCTATAGCGTGTTTTTGCTTCATTCATACTCAACTTCCCCTGGTATCAGTAAGAGCTGCATAACATGACAGAGTCAAATCTGCCTTAAAATGGACACTTTCTTCCTTCTAAATGTCTGATGTGGTGATCAGGAAGCTGAGTGACTCACATTAAGGGGAATCAGAGACATACAGATGTTTCAGATAATGGTAAAAAGCATTTCTATGGCTCTTACTGTTTGGGGGTCAGGAGCTAGTCCTGAAGATCATTTGGTCCTTCTTGGTATTTCTGTCCTGTCACTTTTATATCTCTCTTTTGGAGGCTGTAAATCGTAGCACCTCCCTTTTCTTCCCCATCCCCAATGAGAAAAACGTCTGGATTCAGATTTCACTGGACACCAGAACCAGGAATACCGTGTTTCACTATAGGGAACTCATTCTATTTATCAATGAATTACCTCTTTTTCATTTCCCCCCCGACTTCTAACATCCTGGCATCTCTGCAGAGAGGAAAACCCTAGATTTGCAGAGAAAGCCACCCCATCAGAGTCACAGCAGGAATAGGTGCTTGTTCTCTTTTTCATCTGAAGCTATATTCTATATAGCTATATTCTATACTTATCTAAAACTTCCAGGTGTCTCACAATCCCAGAAGATCAGATGCTTTTAAACATGTCGTACCTTCAGTTTGTATGCCAAACTCCAGAAATCCCACAAAACATGTACACTGTAGCTGCCTACCACATACTTTTGAGAAACTCCAGAAATACTATACATATGAATTGCTGCATTTTGACCCAGCAAATCTGAAATGCCTAGGGAACACTGGATGGATCAACTGTGCAGACACTTCCCAGAATGTAATATGCCTACTATATATGCACATACACATGTTATTTTTGCCTGGAAAACTGTGGATGTTTCTGTTTGTAAGAGATCATGCAAACAGATGCTAACAAACTGAACTGTCCTTTTTCTAATAATTCACATCAAAACAGAAGTCATGTGTGCCCATGGGAGAAAAGAAGCAAGGTCCCAAACCCTCATATTTGACCCCAATGGACTGTGAGAGCTCACCAATATTCACAGATGAGTTTGGACTACAAGGAACTGGAAACTTACAAAAAAAAAAAAAAAAAAAAAAAACAATTCCCACCTCTTCAGGTTGGATGGAAAATTCCTTCTCCAGGTTTTCTTGTTTTGTGCCCCTTCTTAGTGTCCACCAGATGCTCTGTGGTGATGTTCACCACTTTATCTTTATCTGGTTCTTCTGTTTTTGACACCCCAATGACAATATGGGTTTGACCTTCAGAACCACATGTCTGGAAAGTCAAGGCATTGACTGACTTCATTTCCCTTATTATATTTTCTCTCATTTCCTCTGCTATAGGACTCTGGTTTTTACAGAGAAGTGAGAACTCCTCATGGCTCCTACCTTGCTGTAGGGGTTAAATACGCCTGTATAATGTTGTTTTCTCAGAAAAAAAGATTAAAAAAAGTAAAACCACTTTGTTCATTTTAACTGTAAAGCATTTCTTCTGTCATGGTATAGTTAATATTTTATCCCAACCTTATGCAGAGTGGAAGTAATGGAAAAAATACTCGAAGGGTTTATTTTCCCCCCAGCAAATCATGGCTTCAGAATAATTACTCAATTAAAAAAAAAAAAAAAGTTTACTAAATCGAATAATTCTTCCCCAGATATTTTTTCCTTCTCATGATTATTTTTTAACTAGTCTAGATAATGACATTATTAGCTAATTAGTGATAAATGTCAGTAATTTTATTTTACTGAGACTATTTGAAGTCACGTGTATATTTATGCAAAACGCAGATTGACTGAAAGCTAAGGAGGTATGAAATTCACTTCTGCCCCAGAGGCCCTGCAATGAGCCAATGCAGCACATAGACCCAGCTTCCACAGGCAGAGATGGGACCAGCACCTGAGTGGGCTCCCAAGGGAGAAATGGATTTTCTCCTGTTTAGGACTAGATCATGGTGGTTCTTGGCACATGGAGGACAATTTTAGAGGAACTTTCATCTCAGTTTCATCACTAGTTAAGGATCAGTTTGAGAAAGGAGCTTGAGCATTAAGTCAGTCAGGCGCTGCTAATCCTAGATGCTTCAAATGGAAAACAAAGTGAGGCCATGGTGCCTCTTCTCATTTGCCACTGGAGCTGGCCAGGTATGGCAGAAAGGCATGCTTTAAAGTAACGACAGATATCACATGCTGGCTCCTCTTGTGAAAGGCTCTGTGTGTGTGTATGTGTGTCCAATAAAACCCACCCAACAGCAACCCAAACAAACAACAACCACAAATACCCACTCTCTCAGTCATATTCTTCCAGGAATTTTGACTTACCTTCTTTAACTTACTTTCAGCCCCCCAAATACTCCCATATTTCCAACCCAAACTGAGCCCTCAATGTGAGATTGCTCTGTTTCAGGCCTTTGTTTTGCTTTTTTGAGAAGCAAAAAAATTATTGAATCTCTTGGTTCTTCCCATGGACATAAGACAGTAGATATGAGCTTTTGTAGTTCCTAAAGTCTTTGTCTTAACAAGTCCCTGCCAAACTCTATTCCCAGCAAAGCAAAAGATTGTTTTTCCTAGGTTTGTGTCTTATGTGTTTCTAAAACGAAAACACCAGTGGAAAAATACCATCTCCTCTAGTACCCGTGTATAGCAGGCGCATTGAATGCAGCAGGGATTTTTAGGTCAGCGGCCTGCATGGTTCAGTGGTATATAGTCTGCTCTTTGACAATGGCACCATCCATGAAGACACACAATCACCATTCAGCTCATCTGGGGGGTCCTCAGCAATTCCTTCCCTGCTGTAAGTTCAGATGAATTCTCTCAGCAAGTGCCATCAGGAGAAATCCATCATTCAGAATACTCAAGTAACCATTTATAACAGTTTTCTACTCTCTGTCTTCTCAGGTTCTTGTTTTGTTATTCCTGTTACATTAGCAGGAAATCTGTGCATATGCCAGCTTGAAAGACTGAGAAGAGACCTATCATGGATGGCTCGAGAGCGCCATATGCAACTTGAGAGCAACTGTCTCCCACCTTCAGCCCAAAGGGAGAAAACAGGGAATATATTAACTGTCAGCAACCTTTAACTAAAGGGTTCTGCATTTCTAATCAGAGTAGCCTGTAACAAATTGGAAAGTCTGTCCATCTGTGTATAATGTCTATATTTTTTTGGTGCATAACTAGACTATAACAAAATAAAATATTTATAAGGAATAAATGAAGGGATATTTCCTGAGCAACAATTTTTAAAGCTGTCGCTAACTGTTGTAAATGCTTAGTGCTTCCTTCCAGAAATAAATTGAACCATATTAACCATGTATATCATTGTTTGAGTCATCAGCCTCTAAACCACAGGTTTTCTGGAAGCTGATAGAAAAAAACAGGGGAACAACCCTTGCATATTTGCCTGGTTGCTATTTTTACCTTAAGTATTTGGCTTTGACCACTGTCATCAACAGAATACTAAGCTAGACAGACCTTTGATCTGACTCTGCAAGGCAGATCTTATCATCCAGAATTATTATTACTGACACTGATTTACAGTGCTCCTGTTTTTATTATTTTATTATAAGTGTTGTCCCCAGGCACTAGGCAAACATTCACAGTTCTAGTGAATTTATACTCTCTGTGGAAGTGTCAAGAAAACAGACAACATGAGTTAACATTTTCATCCCTTTGGTCATTTAGTTGCTGTTGATAAAACACAGAAGCCTGGCTACTACCATGCAAGGGAGCTACATTTTTATTTGCTACCTGAGGTTCACAGGAAGAAGTGAAGGTGTAACAGGACCCATGGAGAGTGACATTGCTGAGGTTTTTCGTACAAGGCTCAGTGCTTACCTGAATCACACAATTTAGGAGACTACTCACCTGACCTTCCTCTATAATAGGCAGGTGGAGACAGGTCAGGAATTAACACATTTCTCAGGCATAGTGGGACACACTTCTTTTTTCTGACAGATTATAGGGCAATTTAGGATGATTGCACTCCTAATTTGGATGCCTCAGTTATTACTTAGTGGGATGAATGGTGGAGTCTTTAACAGAGCAGAGGTTACTATATGAATTTGCAGAATGGAAACAGCTAAACCTTCTGGTCTAGTACTGGAGCAAAACTACAATAACATAAGAATGGATCACACTTTTTACTCTCTTTGAAGGAACAAAGCTAACCTAGTCTCTAATATAAAACCAAAATGAACAAGTTTTATAAAAAAAATGAGATTATTTTAGTTTATTCAGTGGGTTGTTGGTTGTTGTTTTTATGCCACAATTATAAAATTATAATTTGTTGATGTTTTTAAAGTGTTTTTTTTAAGGTATAGTAATGATAATAATGAAATAAAATATATAACACTTGTTGAGTTTTGCTTTCATGACAAATAGGCACTGACAAATCCATGCCACATTACCATCCTTGATTGCTCTGATGGAACTCATTTTCATCTCCTGTTCCTCTAATTACATGAAAATTGCATACTTTTTATGCATGACACATTTTCTGCAGCTTTAGAAAAAGGTTGTGAAGGGGAAATAAAAACATTTATCAGTTTCTTTCCCCCACTCGTAAAGGCTATATGTCATCTACACAGCGATCAATCCAGCTTTAAGTGCCAGTTTTCTGTGTTATTGTTGTAACCAAAAAAGGAAGTATATGAAAAAATATGGGTTTAGGCATGTTTTTTCCCCCTTATCTCTTAAGAATGGAGATTTAGAGTGGTCTTGCCACTGGTCTGTTATTCTCTCTCCAGCCCTACCTTCCCTAATTTCAGATTTCAAATCATGGATGAATGACACAACACCTAAGTAGAAAAGACTCTTTGAACAATAGCACCTCTTAAGCTGTTCTGCATTCCTCAGGTTTTGTTGAAGATTTATTTTAATAGTCAGATGAGGGAAGTGAAAATCACCATCATTGCTGCAGAGGCATTAAAAAGTAAATGGACAGTACTAATAAATTACAAGTACAAGGATAAATTAGATGCCACATACAAGGTTTTTAGTTATTTGTTTGCTTTCATGATGGCGAATGGAGAGGCGGAGGGGAAATAAAAGTTGATGCCATTAGTATGTATTTAACTATAATGTGTTTGCACCAGGTGGGTGTATTTTCATCTTTCTAGGGCAAGAAGTGATCTAGGTATTTTTCACCTGACAATATCACTAATGGTGAAATGTACTCAGAAATGTAAAGACCTCCATCCAGATGGCCAACACAAGCTCCAGCCACTTGTACACCCCTCTGGAGGTTTGTTGAAAATCCTCATAGAACTTCAGCAGTGATCAACCCCTGAGCTTTGAAGACAAATGTATTTTAGCATGTTGCTGTTGTTCTGGGTTTTATTTCTAAGTTTCTCATTATTCATGCTAATTCTTGTAAGTCAGAAATTTTTATCAGCAGGGAATATTTGTACAATCAAATTAAACAAAATGTTCAAGCCCCTTTCTGAAATAGAGGCTAACTGGGACCTTGGATATCCAGGATATACTCAGTTCAGTCATAGGTTAAAGCCGAGAAGCTCACTAGAATAAACGGAATAAATAGATACTGGGTACTGGAAAGTAAGTGTTGAAACTCTTGTTTCCAACTTCAGTTGATTGAGTTCTTAAGTTGACTGCAGAAACAAAATCCTTCCAGACAGAGTGAAGTAAAGCTGTGTGATCTGCCATGATTCCAATGCTAGCAGACACTGAAAGCACATGTATTCATCCTGACACTTCAGTATGTCTAGTGACTGCCTTGCAACAGTACGTAGAAAAGACACTTGTGCTGGGGAATACCTCACTCAGGAAACCCACTGTCCTTATTCAAGCGTCACATTCAAGAAAGTACAAGCCTTTTCAACTTTAGAAATTAAACTCAGTTCTGTAGATTTTTTAAGAATTAAAATGAAAAAGTGATCTTCATGAGAAGAGCACAGAGAAGTCAGAGTTTCCTGCAGCATTCACAACAAAACAAGAAGTCAGAAAAAGAAGCTGGCAAGACACATCATGAAGAAAGAGTGCCATGCTATAACCTCATTCTGGTCTGATCTACATGCAGTTTATTTCCAACATAAAACTTTCACAAATAAATAGAGCAGCAACCTGTCCCTCTTAAATACCAGTTCGCATTACTGAAAGACTTCTTTCCCCTTTTCCTCAGATTTGTTTATTACACCCACTGGTTACATTATCTATTAAATTAACCCCTAATCTAGTTCTTAAAAACCTGTGTAACCTTGAATAAAGTTATCACAGATGATAAAGGCATCACAGACAACTAATCCAACTTCACTTCGGTCCCTGCAATGCTTTTATCTTTGCAATTTGTTCTGGTGCTGGGGATGAATGAAAAAGGAGCTTTATTAATCACCTCAGAAAATTTGTACATATTGTACATGTGCAAAACTAGGGACTAAATTGTGCATACTCATCAGAAGAGGGACTGTCTTTAGCCAGGGATGAAATTTTCAGTGAACTTGATAGAATTATTGTACTCATTTTACCAGAACCAAGACTTAATTCTGTGTTTTGTGACTCACATAATGTTTAGTTCACTGGGGCCCCTACACACTGGTAAAATATTGTCAATTAATAATAAAGAATGTGTTTATTTTCTTTTTCTGAAGCTATGAAATGGAACCTGTAAATAATTAACCCCCACTCTGTTTTTTTAGAAAAGTCTGTATTTTCTATGTGTTTTAATAATGACTGTAAGAGAATTAACTATAAATTAATACATTTCAGAATGAAAGTAACAATGAAGTTTATTTAGCTTTACAAAGAAAAAAGTTATTCTTATCATCTCTATTTTCTTGTTATTAAAGACCTAGATATTGATACACAGGCTCTCTAAGTTGATAATTAAAATTGTTCAAATACTGGTGCAAGATTTTCTTTGAGGTATACTTTAATGAAGATGTCCAAATTGAAGTTGGTTTTGGGTTTGCAGTCTTTTTTATACAAGGATATATGGATGACCACTAGACATTGACAAAAATGTTCAATGATCCCTGAATTTCATGAGTTAGATATAATGTATACATGTTTGAAAACTCATGCCCCAAAAATGCCTGATACACGAGCTTCTCATTATTAATCTCTAGAAACAATAAATGAATAAGTTTTTCAATGACAACAACAGGATATGGCTTTGTGAATGAAGATTATGACAGTGAAATGCTATATTTCCAGTGAAATAGAAGCAATGTTGTTTCTGTTTCCAGCAGTAATGATTTGTTTGACCTCTGGTGAGTTCCATTGTGTTTCTGTGCCTTAGGATCCCCACCTATAAAGATGGGTTCAAAATCTTGGTGAGTAGGCATGCAAATGATTATCATTGCAATGAGTAACAAATCCAGTCATTTCTGAAGTGGCATATAAAGCACTTTTGTTCTTAAACTTTTTCAGAAAGTTAAATAATACATAATTGCAGGTAGTAAACAATAGGGAGGGAACAAGGTTTTTAATGCTTTGTAGCAAATGCCACATCCCCCTTCCCTGAGAATATCAGTCCTGTATTGTGAACCCCTCTAATCGAGAAACACCCTTTGGGGGTATGCTGGAGGATTTTTTACTGCTTGCGGAAGGAAGGGTGAGTAGTTTCTTCTATGATGAAGAAAACGTAAAGCCTGATGAGGGGGATTAGGTACCTATCATTTGACTGAGTTGAAATAAAATATACAATTGTGCAATTAAAGAGATTTAGCAAGAGATTCATAGGGGGTATAATTAGGAATGATGGGATGAAATCAAGGAAACAAAAATGTGTTAAAATATTACAGCATGCACCTTACTGTGAGATCTATTAGATTATGGAAATATTTATTGCTGGAATGGATAAACCTCTGGGTCTACCAAGCGATGAATAATGAGGTCTATGCTGAGCCTGAACATTAGGTGTGAGCAATATGACCTGAGAGCTCTTTTCTGATTCTCCATCTGTATAGTCTCTTTGGTAACCAATGAGGTCCTGCAAGGGCTAGATATATACAATAGAAGAAAAAATAAAAGCTTAACTATGTTTTATCTTTTAAAAGACATAGGGAACAGCAGAGGCATAGACAATGGACAAGAAAACTGAAATAAACTACTGAAACATGACTTAATATAGGAACAATCTTCAGACCAGGCATTTAGTGAGTATCTAAAACCTGGATGACTATAAGTCATAGAACTTGATTAGAAGATCCAACATCTTCTGCACATTCCCTTAACACAAAGGAGTATAAAGACTGTTCCCTCACCTCTGTCTAATTCTGCAACGTTGATTTTTCATTCAATTTTCTGTAATAATTGATGAATTACTTATTTATCAAAAAGTCAATATCTGACATTTATAAAACACTACTAACAGTTCCAGTGAAAAATAAAATTATATACCTTCTGCCAAAGAAATGAAATAGAAAAGTAACTCATAAAGTATCATTGAAGCTGATGATAGTTTTATCCTCCATCATCATCATTATAATATTCAAGATAATAAAGTAGTAAAAACATTAATCAATTGATTTTTCATTATGTTTTACAGTAGTATAGAATTAGAGGAACTTTAGAGAATCTTTTTAGAGATGTAAAATGTAATTTCAAGCCTGGATTTTGAACCAAGCATGCAGGGAAAACTTATCTTCAGAGTAGATCTCAACTTTGTTATAGAATCAGATTACTTCTGTGACAAGGTCAGCGTACATTATGAGCAATGAGGAGTGACATATGGGATGACATATCCCAGAGAGTGGACTATGTCTTTTTGTAGTACAGCCCTGCTCAAGGAGAACTGTTCTGTGCAGTTTAGATACACTTTGTAGAGGGAATCAGTGAACAGCCTCTACAGAAAAGTAATTTAAGATGCCATTGCAACAATAGAAGACTGCCCATTTCATGGTTTGCATCAGTCTTGGTTTTCATTGAGGGCAACAGCAGACAAAGGCATACCAAGCCTTGCAAGATCACCCTTTTAGAGAAATTAAAGGCTAAGGAGAACCTTTCTAAATCTGGGAGCATAAGTCAAACATCCACATTAAGAATTAACCTTCTAACTTGAGAGACTGAAAATCTGTTTCTCATTCACTGGCTGGGATGCTTGAGCTTTTCTGCCATACTGTTTTATTAACAATAAGTAAGGTGGAAGGCGAACTTAAGCGTAGGTAAGAGATCTGTGTTATTCATGATGACAATGCAGTTTCTCATGGTCAGGATGTTATTATTAATTATTATTATTATTATCATCATCATCATCATCATCATCATCATCATCATTATCATTATTGTTGTTGTTTTTGTTGTGGTGTTGTTGTTGTTGTTGTTGTTGTTATTATTATTATTATTATTATTATTATTATTATTATTATTACAGCCTTCCTATGTGTGTTTTCCTGAAAATCTGATGTAACATCAAAGTGGAGTACTCCTGTAACTGAAATATTTTACCTAGTTCCAGTTGTCTGGCTATTGCCAGCATCACAGCAGATAATGCCATGAGCATGTAATTGTTGACAATTTGGTTGAGAAAAATTTGTATTATGGTTAGGAGTGCCTTTATTTGAAACAACTATTAGAAAGATGGAGAAGCCATTACTTAGAAGTGTAGCTCTGAGTATCATCTTGTTTGGGAAAGTCAGTGAAAAAAGTGGAATAGTCCAATAGCCAACCATTACGTGCACATTAATCAAGACACCAGCAGACTTTTAGTTATTCTCCAAAAGTTTTTACTGGTTTTGCCTCACCTAAAATACTCTGCTCTTACTCTAGTGCATACAGTGTCATCAGATTAAAATGATTCATTATTCATTTGTCTTTGCTTGTTGTAAGAACCTACCATGTTCTGTTTCAGGTAGGCTTTAGACTGAGGTGGCTATATATTAAAAAGCTAATAGTATGAAAAGAAAGTATTGCTCAATTTGCAGGTTTATGAAAGAATGAGAATTGATGTCTGAGCCCTAACTCAGCTCACAAGGCCTGAAGTGAAGTCACTTGTCCTGAAGGCCCATATAGCTGAAAGACTATTTAAGGTATTATTTATTTTTTGTTATATATTTTATGCTTACAGCATTGGCAGTAAATAAACACACTGAAGAAGAAAACACTACTTAACGAGGAGTAGATGAGATTGAATGTGACTGTTCCAGACCTGTACAAGAGGCACTGGCCCATTAAATGAATGTGTAGAGCTACTTCTTAATGTGTTAGCCAAGTAATCAATTTCTGAAAATACCAAATAATTTAAAAATAGCCCTGTGTGACCTGAACCAGTACTGGCATCAGACCAGGCATTTCTCAGGTGCCTACTTCTTCCCCTAATCAATCAGTTCTGACATTTTTCCTTTTTCCTTTTCTTTCTTTCTTTCTTTCTCTCTCTCTCTCTTAAACCTCCTTTTGTAGAATTAAGTGGCCAGTCAACCTCCATAGACAAAATTCTTAAACTTCTTTTAATATTCCATTAGCTTCATAGCCTATTAACAAGTTGGAGTGGTAAAGGGAGAATCAATATAGCAGATACAGCACGACTCTGGAAATGAGGACCCTGGGGGTCTGCTCATGGTGTTGGCAACAATTTGCTCTACAACCTTGAGCCAGCCACTTAACCTCTTGGTGCCTGAGTTTATTTGACTGTAAGCAAATGTAACAGCATTTAAATACTTCATAAAGGTCTTGAGAAATGTAATTTGTAAACTTTAGGCAATGTGCATCCATTCATGCCTACCCAGATTTGTAATTCCCTTACAGGAGTCAAGTAAAAATCTGAGGTCACATTAGAAAATATTGCTTTTAGTATTTGTTATCTGCTTTGAGATCTTTGAATAAAACAGGTTTTGTCAGGGCCAGATGTTGAATCCAGAGAAGAAAGAATGAGATCTTGTTCTTCTGTTATAAAGGGTCCATAACTGAACTAGAAAAAATTCTAAAGAGTGACAGAAAAGATATATATCTTTTTGGATTATGTTTTTTACATGGTAAAATTCATAGTCACTGGAAGTTTCTAAGATTTTACACAGCTACAGAACACAAGTAGATGTGTATATACACATCATAAATATCCCTTGTTAGCTTAAGTAAGTAACAGCAATAAAAATTTGGAAGGGATCTTAAGATGCATATATTCAGGGAGTAAGCTGTTCTCTAACATTAATGATCACAATATAGGCAAGTGACCATGTGGAAAAATGTTCCATTGGATAAAAAACACTGGTTTTGAAGGATTTATGGGCCTTAGCCAGTATAATAATTACTGTGTTATTAGCATGCTGTAATCTATGCTTATATTGAAAATACAGATGAACCCCATTAGGTTCAACCTGAACCATTTGCAGGACTGTACTGGAAGGGATTTCCCTGCACAGCTTTTTTAGAGTCTGTGTATCTCACTGGAGCATCTTCATCATTTTGTCTAGGACAGACCACATGGAATCAGAGTATCCACTGACAATTGTGTACACTTCCATAATCCTTAAATATTTTCTTGTCAGTGGTTCAAACATATAATCCTGGTTCAGCAGGCTTCTAAGAAAACAAGCAAGGCAACTAACAGGTTTTTTTGCAATTCACCTCTTGAAGAGAAAGGATAATTCACTTCTGTTCAAAAGTGCTAAAAAGGTTAAACTCAAAGGACTGTAAGATCTTACTCTGAGAAAGATTTGAAGGATTTCATTTGGAGGAAGATGACAACTGGGAAACTGAGACCTAAGAGAATGTTTCTTGAAGGGTGTATCTATAAACTCATGTTATTTCAAGTAATTAAGCTCAGAGTCTCCAGCTGCAAAACTTCATACCTCTTGCTTTCTGTTTTATGTGGACAACTGGCATGAACCTTGCTTATATCTGGCAGGGAAACATAAGCATATGAGAAGGACCAGTTAAGAAATGGACTCTTTCTGTACAGATGCTGTAGACTGAACTGTCTGAAACTACATGAAGAAGGAATGCTGAGCCCACACTCAGGCATAGTGGACAAAGACTTTGTGGATGTACAACTGAAGCGGGTAAACGTGGACTAGGAGATCAGTTGATTGAGGAATTATGACTGTGACAGTTATTCAGTGGTTTATGGTTGCCAGCTGCTTCTCTTTTAGGTCAGATTATCTATCTTTGATATGAGTGAAATTTATTGAGAGAAGAAACCCTTTTTTTTTGTTTTACTTTTTCTGGCAATTTCTTTCAGTTTCTGTCTATGGCTGCCCAACACTTCCATTTCGAAGGGGGCTGAGAGTTTGTGCTCTGCCATATCCATTATTTTTCACTTTGTTGGTTGCTAAGCAATCCCTTGTTGCTAAGTAGGGTATGAGCACTTAATTTACTACATTCTTTTTTCTCGTACCAGATTTTAGAAATTGCAGATCCTGTTTAATCAATGTGTAAATGCATGCTTTTGATGTATTTTTCCTAAGAGCAATATTTTGATCATTCTTAATGATACTTAATGAAGTCACCGCATGATTTCTGATTGTACCTAATTGAAGCTTGTGACTTGCATTTCAATGCTATCATCTTACAGTTTTATGTCTATCAGATGAAACTTTACAAGGATCCAAATAAATTAGGAAATATACTGAATTGATGCATTTCTTGGAATAAAGTTGCTTGGAAAAATATATATAATTTTTCAAATTAATTGTAGGGTAAAAGTTATCTCTTATATTACAAATCCGAGGTAGAAGAGGCACAAGAAATTGAGATGACGAGAAGACTGGTTTATTATTGTGTAGTGTTGGATTCCATAAAATGAACTAAAACTGTCAGGCTAGTTCCTTAAGAATAGATACCCATATAAAGCTACCAGACCAGTTAATTACTTATAATTTTAATGAAAGTCTCCTTTTTTAATGCTGACAATATGTTGGCATTGTACAGGCACAAACATCAAGACAGATCCTGCCCTAAATCCCTTGTAAAATAAAATACAGATTCTGCAAATATTTACTCTTAAAAAGCAGTCACATAATCTGAGTAAAATCACCAGATGTATTTATCTGAAAAGATTTTGGGGATCTTCCTCATATGGTGAGCTGGGTGACCAGTTTAATATTAGTAAAGAGGGCAAAAGAATACTGTTGGTCTAATTGAGAAAATTAAAATAGTACAACCACCTCCCCCAAACTTAGAGAAGTGCAAAGTCTGATATTTACCAGCAGAGCAAGGTCCTGGAAATATATTCCCACAGGAGAAGAGAAGAAAGGCCAACCAAAGGACCATGGTTAACATTCCAGTGCTCTTTGCCATGTTCCGGTTGCACAGCTAATTGTCACCCTTGAGAAAATTTAAACGGTACATGGTATTACCTTCAACTCTTCTGATTTGTACCTGTATCTGGGACAGCCCATGGGAGATCATTTATACTTTGTTGTCTGCAAATAAAGCACAAGTGTTGCCTTCAAGTGGGAAGAAACAGTCTGATGCCTACATCTCTATTACATCAGTGATCAAAAGGTCAGCGGTAGAACTCTTTCTCTTTACCTCCATATCATCTCTTTACCTCCATATCATCACTGTATCTACATCTCTTTGTTCATGTTCCTGTTATTTGTTTGTTTTACTTCTTTTTTTCTTCTCTCCTAGAGTCAAGAGAGTTATTTAATTAAAAATGTGGTTTACCTGAATTAAAAAAAAAGTAAAAAGAGTAAATATTTAACATAAGAAAGAAAAAAAGAAAAAAAAAAAGAAAAAGAAAAAGAAAAAGAAAAAGAAAAAAGACAATAATTAAATTGTAAGTGCTGATATGTCAGAGTCTTTTTTGCATGTTTTTAAGGTAGTCTTTGGCAATGTAGTTTACAGGCTACCTGAGACAGCCTGAAGAATAAATAAAATGTCCTAGGTAAAGACAAGCATTGTAAGGCTTTTTAATAAAGGTGCTGTCTACTGTATGGAAGAAAGTGGTAAAAACAAAGCAGTTAAATATATGGATGCTCTTAAATCCTGTAAGTGACTTCTGACTCAGAGTCCAAGTCAATGGACCTGCAAAGTTACTTATGATCAGGCCATGTGGCAAATCTCAGCATTGAATAACACCTCATTCTAAGTGCTCTGTTGGCAGAAGGAGTCAGAGCTCTTAGCTGGGATGTGAGATGGTTGATGCAAGTCATTGAGAGAGTGTTGACTTAAGAATATGGTATTCAAAAGCCATCAGGAGTCAAGAGCAGCTTCTGCCTGCCAATTTCATAGTCAGAGCATGCTTGTGGGTTAGCTTAATAAAGCAGAAACTGGAAGCTTGTTGCAAGAAATTTCTAGACCTTTCTCCTTGCTCAATTTCTAAAGAATTTTATTTTTTGATTAGGACATGGAATAACATAAATGGAAGAGATAGGAGATATCTACCTTAGGCTATAAGTTAACCTGAAGATACAAAGTGGAATGGGTGTCCTTGTCCATCCAGACCCACCTCTGGGGCCATTGGCACAATGGCATATAACCATTGCTGTAAACTTATAGCAATCATTTTAAAACCAATTATTTTCCCCCCACTGTTGTTATAGGAATGGTTCTCCAGAAAGATTTCTAGATCCCAGTGGATAAAAGTCTATTAATGGACTAAATATAATTTATTCATGGTCATTTATACTAATTTATTCTGTGTTGAAATTACCTGTAGCTCAAGTAGTTGCTTTTCCTCTCTCACTCTCTATTCTATATCAGCTTTAATTTTGCTTGCTTCAACAAAAGGAATTCCGTCAGTCTTTTCTCAAAAGATGGATGCTCCTTTTTTCCTGACCATTCTAGTAATACTGCAAGCTTGCTCAAGGTACAGGATCAAATGATTTTAAAATTAATCATACACACTGTGAATGGTAAAATTTGGATGTGACAGAAGTTCAGTTTAAGCAGTGAGGAGAACATAAACAAGCTCTTAGTTCTATTTCTTCATATGCAATGTAATACTACAGGACTCAGCTGAGTTACTTTGAATCATGGTGCACTTGAGAATATGACTAGTTGTTGGCATTGTCCCTGTCCTGACCAAAGAACATTCCTCAACTCTAATGCCTATGATTCTAAAACATTAATGTCTCCATCCACCCTACTCCATATTACAGTCAAAATGAGAAAAAAAAAAAAATTAAATGCTGAGTTTCTGCTAGTACTATCATTCCAAACATTTTCAAATCACTGCCTAATCAGCTCCTTCCTTCTTTCAGATTGTCAAACTCCTAAGCAAGCTATTACTCTTCCTTACAATACTAATGTTGCTTTCCAGATATACAGCATCAGCAAAAGCCTTGGATGATGTGAATAATTTGTTCTAAGACATGCATGGGCAGAACGTGAATAGAAGACTAAAGTGTTTTTATGCTGTCCATCAGAAAATCAAATTATGTAAAAAAAACAAAAACAAAAAAAAAAAAGAGAATGAGAAATAGAAGGAAATACAAAATCAGACCAATGTATTTACTGCTCTGTGGATCCATTAGCCAAAGTTTGGAGGGCTTTCTGATGGGTAAGAAGGAATTAAGTAAGAGAGCAGAAAGATTCTTTCCAGCCTCATCCTGAAATATTTCCATCTTCTCTTTGTTTTTTTTTATGTCAGAAGTAATCACACTTATAAGATGTAACACGGAGTTATGGAAGAACAGTGAAAATTTAAAACTTCTGAATCTTTGTGACATGTTTGTGGCATGTCCTTGGGTGGCACTGAAGGACACTCAAGTGGAAGGGAGAGGAGGGGAAGGGACAGGAAAGGTGGGAAGAGAGGAACTTTATCACTTGCACATTTTACCATGTGAAAATATTTTCTTTTTTTTTTTCTTAACAGCTGAAAGATCTACAAGAAGCAAATCCATTCTGTTTGTAAACGAGGGAGAGGATTTCCTTCTATGACAAGGTGACCTGCTTAGTGGATGAGGGGAAGGCTGTGGATGTTGTCTACTCGGACTTTAGTAAGGCCTTTGACACAGTCTCCCACAGCATTCTCCTGGAGAAGCTGGCTGCTCACAGCTTGGATAAGTGCACTCTGCGCTGGGTTAAAAACTGGCTGGACGGCCGAGCCCAGAGAGTGGTGGTGAATGGAGTCAAATTCAGTTGGCGGCCAGTCTCAAGTGGTGTTCCCCAGGGCTCAGTACTGGGGCCGGTCCTGTTCAATATCTTTATCAGTGAGCTGGATGAGGGCATTGAGTGCACCCTCAGTAAGCTTGCAGATGACAGCAAGTTGGGTGGAAGTGTCGATCTGCTGGAGGGTAGGAAGGCCCTACAGAGCGACCTGGACAGGCTGGATCATTGGGCCAGGGCCAACTGTATGAGATTCAACAAGGCTCAGTGCCGGGTCCTGCACTTGGGTCATGACAACCCCAGGCAATGCTACAGGCTGGGGGAGGAGTAGCTGGAGAGCTGCCTGGCGGAAAAGCACCTGGGGGTGTTGGTTGACAGCCACCTGAACATGAGCCAGCAGGGTGCCCAGGTGGCCAAGAAGGCCAATGGCATCCTGGCCTGTGTCAGGAATAGTGTGTCCAGCAGGACCAGGGAGGTGATAGTGCCCCTGTACTCGGCACTGGTGAGGCCGCACCTTGAGAACTGTGTTCAGTTTTGGGCCCCTCTCTCCAAGAAGGACATCGAGGTGCTGGAGCATGTCCAAAGAAGGGCAATGAAGCTGGTGAAGGGTCTAGAGCACATGTCTTACGAGGAGCGGCTGAGGGAGCTGGGGTTGTTTAGTTTGGAGAAGAGGAGTCTGAGGGGAGACCTTATTGCTCTCTACAACCACCTGACAGGAGGCTGTAGCAAGGTGGGGGTTGGTCTCTTCTCCCTAGTAACAAGCGATAGGATGAGAGGAAATGGCCTCAAGCTGTGCCAGGGAAGTTTAGGTTGGATATTAGGAAAAACTTCTTCACTGAAAGGGTAGTCAGGCACTGGAACATGCTGTCCAGGGAAGTGGTTGAGTCTCCATCCCTGGAGGTATTGAAAAGATGGGTAGACGTGGCGCTTGAGGACATGGTTTAGTGGTGGACTTGGCAGTGCTAAGTTAACAGTTGGACTCGATGATCTTAAGGGTCTTTTCCAACCTAAACAATTCTATGATTCTAAGAAAGGATGTTGAAGATTAAGTCCTTCACTCTATCCCCTACCCTAGTCCTGGGTATGTGGTACTAGGCACTAGGTGAATGTTTCAGTCTTCCTGTTCATTAACTTATGAACCTCCTTTAAAGACAGGAGTACAGACTGTGCCAAATATATACTGGGCTTGTAATGAAGACAAATGCCCACTTGGAGCTTAGTTCAGACTGTGGAATTCATTTTACTTGGGAACTTTTATCACTGTGCAATTAGAGTGACATTTGGTCAGTTTTGTTAGATCTGGATTCAGACCAGGGAGTTAGAAGAGGAAGTCCAATAAATTCTCTCCTCTAAAGCTCATAGTTATTGTTTTAATTGTTGTGCTACCTTTACTGTCACTGGGCCTTGCATTATTATTATTGTTGCATGATTCTGGCTCTATCATTCCCTAGAATGAATTCTCCGTCTTGTCTGTATTTTCTGTATTCTCCCAGATCAGATGTATTGTTCAAAACTCATGAGGACTTGAGCATTGCTTAAATGCAGACAGTGCTGGGGTAGAAAATTCCAAAAAGAAACCCACAGGGCTTTTCAGAAATGATTATGGAAATTGAATAAGTTACACAGTTCTCTTATGACTGTATATGCAAGGAACTAGCTAGTTCACACACTACTGATTTGAAGTAAAATTGCTTAATACTGATTACTCTTAGTCTGATATCTCTGAATCTTGAATTAAATTATCCTACCTTTCTGGTCTCAGGCCATTGTGATATATGACATGGAAAAGATAAAAGAAGATACTTCAAAAAAGGATTTACCTAATCAGACATAAGTTTGTGTTGGTTTTGGCTGGGATAGAGTTAATTTTCTTCATAGAAGCTAGTATGAGGCTATGTTTTGGATGTGTGCTGAAAACAGCATTGATAACACAGGGATATTTTAGCTACTGCTGAGCAGTGCTTACACAGAGTGAAGGCCTTTTCTGCTTCTCACACCACCCCGCCAGTGAGTAGGCTGGGGGTGCACAAGAAGTTGGGAGGGGACACAGCCAGGACAGCTGACCCCAACTGACTATTCCATACCATATGACTTCATGCTCATAAATAAAGTTGGGGGAAAAAGGAAGGGGGGGAAGTTCAGTGCGATGGTGTTTGTCTTCCTAAGTAACCGTTAAGCATGATGGAGCCCTGCTTTCCTGAAGATGGCTGAACGCCTGCCTGCCAATAGGAAGTAGTGAATGAATTCCTTATTTTGGTTTGCTTGCACACACAGCTTTTGCTTTACCTATTAAACTGTCTTTATCTCAACCCACAAGTTTTCTCATTTTTACTCTTCTGATTCTCTCCCCCATCCCACTGTGGGGGAGTGAGGAAGCGGCTCTGTGGTGCTTAGTTTCTGGCTGGGATTAAACCACAACAAAGTTATAAACAACTTTATCTGAACAACTCACTTACTTACAATATGTCCCAGTATAATCAATAGAGAGAAATAGCCGCAGCTCAAGCAAAATTTCTCTATTCTAAAGTAGGCCTCTAAAATAGGTGATATGTGAGAACACAAAATAATTCATTCCAAAGGTGTTTAGATCAAGGCGATGAGCTGCAGGTTTCTACACTGTAAACATATAAAGTAAGGAAAGATGAATCTCTCTCTGAGTGTCATTCCTAGGTAATTTTCCAATGAACTTTTTCCTCTTACATGTGAGGACTCCAGCATAAAAAGAGAATATAGATGAACTACTATAAGGTCTTTTTCAGAAATAAACACATCTTGAAACTTATTAGGAGTATGTAATACATGGGTGGAATCAAGAATCATTGAAAATATCAGAGGGAGAGAGACGTGGATAAATAAATTCGGAGGCATCAGTTAATGCATTGCCTAGCTATATCTATAGTTATATTATGGCAAATATAAAAAATTACTTTGGTTGTTCAACCAGGTATTCTAATAACTGATTCAAATAAAGATCCTCACACCATGGGGGGGGGGGGGGGGGGGGGGGCAGTGGGGGGAACAATTTCTAATCACAGAATTGATCTAAGACCTTGGACTAAGACAAATAAGCAAAGAAAATTTCTGTTGCTATATGACAGTCTGCAGTAAATTTTAGGTTAAAATAGCCACAAAAAAAAAAATCCACACAAAAAAACTCACACCAAAAATATTCGCAAAAGCAAAACATATTGCTTAGTAAGCACTCAGGTAAAGTCTATTTTCCATGGAGCCTTAAAAGCCGTATTAACTGTAAAGTTCTTTGCTCTGTCTGTGCTTGTTCAAGCTTCTGTAAATATGTAGTTCACAATGAATGTGACATTTGCTAAACGCTAAACACAAGTATACTCAAAATAATCTTAATACTCTTATTATATCCTATCATTATCGTTAGTAAAGTGACACTTGATATTGCTCATAGGGCCTGATCCAAGGACAATGGATAGAAGTTTGTAGAGAAAATTCCTCTTACCAGACTCCTCAGTTTTACAAAGTATGTCTGAGATATTTCCCTAATTAATGAAAAGCATTAAGTATCTTACTGCATTGTTTTTCTGATCTATCTCAGGCATTTCCTTGAAGATAAGATGATATGAATTATGATCTGAATTTACCTATTCCTTTTCAGTAAGTATAAGGAAAATCTAGACAGCTCTCGGTGAGACAGGTAATGCATATAACTGGTCAGATAAATTTCTTAACAAAAAACAAGCTTACTGAAGCACCTAAAATATGTTAAAATTCCACTACCTAAATAGACATCAATAGGAATATAGACATGTTTTAAATACACATATATCATTCATGTTAAAGTGGAGTTGCTCTAGACACTTTCCAGTATAACTGAAAGAATAGTAGGTGTAAATGTATACTTTTATAGCTCTCTTATTTCTTGTCTTTTTAAAAAAATCAATTTCTTTTTAATAAAATAATAAAGAAAATGGTTTCCATTACAAAAGCAGGGAAATTAGTTCAATAACTTAACCTTTCCCTTCTCCCCACACAGTCTTAAACTCACAAAAATGGCTAGCTAATCCAGTTAAAGACCTTGCAGACTACTCAGAATATAAATAATAACATCTCATATAAATAAAGAAGCAAGTACATTGTTTAAGAATTAATGCCCATCTCGTGTATAAGAACACACAACAGAGACAGAAATATCTAATTTTGTATTATAGAACATCGTTAGGAACTATTTCATAAAATACAAATGTGGTAGAGTCTCCTTAAAATGCATAACTTTCACATATGATCGATTCTCTCACTGACACATTTTATTCTTACACAAGGATTTTGATAATGATGGAGACTGATGCAGTATTAAAAAATGCAGTTTGTCTATTGTATCACTGAATAAGTGTAACTGAATGGTGACATTTCTTTTGTCTTCCCTTTTACTGTTTTCATGTGGAAGATCCACATTGCAGATGCATATTTGGGGCACTGAGAATTTGTTATTTAAAGCTATTGCTTCTGTATACAGCCCATACTGAACTGTCAGAACTTGCTTAATGAAAGGTGGTGTCTGATAGAGCCTAGGCTAAATTACCTTTCCAACCAGGGTACACTTGTATCTTTTCACTCCATCATTTACCTCTTCTGCTGTTTACATTAAGAAAGAAATTCTCTACTCATGAGAAACATCTTTTATTTCTGTTCCCAGTTAAAGACTCAGGGAATTCTCAAACCATGTATTTAATGTATTTAAGTTAGAACATAGCAAGGTATAAACACCTTGGTAACAGAGACCAGTCCGGAAAGTTAACTTTCTAGTGATGCATAACTCTGACATTAGTTTGTTCCAGAGGCTTCTCTGTCCTGGACCACAACAAACTCCGGGGAAGTGCACGTGACTTAAGGTGTCTGATGGTTCATGGTATTCCTCAAACATTTGCCTCAACCCTCATCTTACACAATGATTTTGTTAATGAGCTTTGTAAAAAAAAGGACATGCTATTCATTAGAGGCACAGCATGGGAAGGAACTACAAATACAAATGGAAGTTGGAATGCTGTAAAGAATATATTGTGTGCCCTTGAAAACCTGATGTCCTGGTTTCAGCTGGGATAGAGTTATTTTTTTTCTTGGTAGCTGGTATGGGTCTGTGTTTTGGATTTAGGATGAGAACAATGTCGATGATACAATGTTGTTTTGGTTCTTGCTAAGTAGTGCTAAGTAGTTGCTCAGTGGCGCTCACACTGGTCAAGGACTTTTCAGCTTCCCATGCGCTGCGGGGTGCACAAGAAGCTGGGAGGGGGCACAGCCAGGACAGCTGACCCAGACTGGCCAAGGGGCTATTCCATACCGCATGCCGTCATGCTCAGTATATGAGCGGGGGGGAGTTGGCTGGGGGAGGGGCAATGATTGCGGCTTGGGGGATGTGCTGGGCATCATGTTGGTGGGTGGTGAGCAATTGTACAGTGTATCGCTTGCTTTGTATTACTGTTGAACTATTATTACTTGTTCTTATTATTATTGTTATTATTACTATTACTACTGTTCTATTTTTATTTTACTTTAGTTATTAAACTGTTCTTATCTCAACCCACGAGTTTTCCCCTTTTGCCCTTCCGATTCTTTCCCCCATCCCACTAGTGGGGGAGTGAGCGAGCAGCTGTGTGGTGCTTAGTTGCTGGCTGGGGTTAAACCACGACACCTGATCAGTAGAGACTGGGTAAAATATAACTGTATCATAACATTGTGTAACATCAATGAAAAGATCCACTATAAGAAGGATTTTGGAAGTGCCAAAAGACAAAGATTTGGACTACACCTTTAGCAGCGGAACAGAGGTCCTGCTTTACAAGAGTAAATGAGAAAAGAAAGCCTTTCTTACCACAAAATCCTGAATGAGGAATTGACTCCTTTCTGTACAGAGCAGTTAAGCTAACTGATAGTGAAGGTATAAAAGAACTTCATATATGAAATCATAAGGTTTTTCTGAAAGCTTTAGAGCAGTAGAAGTTTAGGCAGAGACTTCCAAAGGCAATATCATTAAGATGGAACTCAGTAAATTACAACAGATGAAAATATGTTCTTCTAACAGGCAACTAGCACGGTAACCCAAGAGAAGAATTCTTAACTCATATCAGAGATCTCTCCTTCCGTGTTTTCATTCTTCTTCTCCAAAATGGAGAAACCAAATTTTGATCCTTCAAAAAGCAGTTGTAAATGCATTCATTATGTGCAATTTTAGAATTTAGTTTTACATTAACTGAGATGACAGTAACTTTTTTTTTTTTTTCAGTATTTCTCACAAATGTTTAGCAACAACAACAAAAAAATCTCATTAGGCACTATTATGTGCAGTATGTGGCATTTAAATTAATAATTAGACATCCTCTATTTAGACATCCTCTGAAATAGTTCTTGTAAAATCCCAACTTAGAAAGGAAAAACTTCCTGACCTCTTATAGACCAATAATCAAGATTCCAGATTTGGAATAATCACCCTCACCTCAACATTTTTATTAAATTAATTATCAGAGAGAGCTGAATACTAGCAAAAATTAAAACAAAATGAAACAAAACCACAAAGCAACTGGAAAAAACAGCAGATATTTCCCCAAACTCTGAAAGCCTTCATTACTCTTCAGTATGCAGTTTCAGCCTCTTTTGTTTCCATTTTATTTGCTTTGATTCATAAGAGATTTTATTACACAGATATATAAAGAAATTAATGTTTAATGTTGTTTATACAACAACTCATGGGTCTGATCCAAATTCTGTTGAAGTAAAAACTGAATCTTTTCATTATTTCAACTTGTATTGGCTTAACCTTGAAATTCCCATGTGTGCAGATAATTTATTATTTGTTATTCTTTTTTTTTCCGTGTTCATTATTTGTCATTCTTTGTATATTATTGAATTCAAATCAGACACTATAACCATACTATGTTACTTGACTAATTTAATGCACACACCATGACTAATCAACTGAAAACAGTATGTGATTGTAATTTTCAGTCTTTGGATCCTTCCTGAAGATAATGCTATTCTCAACCAGAAAGATAACTTTTTCTAAGAAATGTGTTTTTTCTTCCCTAATGCTTTCTTACAGTAATTTAGCTCATTTTAGGGTTTCGTAGTAGTGGTAGTAATTTTGTCAAAATTTGCACCAAAGACATTTGTTGCCACTACAACCAATGAATTTTGATGAACTGAAAATTCAGTTATTCATTTTTACACATAAAAGGAAGGAATGGAAAAGTATATTCTCTTTTTTATTCAATTCTTTTAGTAAAAAGTTTTGCATTTAAATACTGTGGAGGTAGAAAAACATTTCTTCTGACAAGAAGACTGAGAGATCCATTTTCAATCCTCAGGACTGAAATACTAGCATTTTGCACAACCAGAAAACATAACACAGATCGAGCCGCTGTAATTTCTTATCCGGTTTAAAGGAATCTTGTGTTAGAAGCACATTGAGCACAAAGAGATAGACAACCCCCATTCCTAAAAATGTACTTGCCTATTTGAGATAATAGTGGCAAGAGATGGAAGAGGGCAACAACAGTCATAGCCAATGTCATAAGTTAGCTATATGCAGAAAAATTAGCATGACGGTTATTTATATCAACAAAGTCTCTAACAATGATGAGATTAATTAATATTTATGACCTTTCCATACAGTCACTTAAATCAGAATTAGCCTATGAAAAATTAACAATAGGAATTTTGTGTGTGTGTCTGTGTCTGTGTCTGTGTCTGTCTGTGTCTGTGTTAAAAGTAAGAAAAATGGACAAGGACATGATTTTTCCAAAAAAATAACTTGGCTGGTTTAACAAATCTATTAAAAAATATGTTTTATTGTATATGTGAGCAACATTTATGCAGAAACAATGCCCAGATTTTTCTTTTTTTTAAAAAAGGAAATGGATTTTCAAGCCACTTTAATGATTTCCACACTTTCATTTTGTCTAGGAAAAACATCACTTTGCTGATGGGCCAAAATGATAATTTCCTACTGAGAGAGATTAGCTTTTCTTTATTTTATTGTTTTGTGAAAAAAATAATTGATGTGTTAAATATTCTCTGAGAACTATGGACTCCTTCACAGCCTTCTTTATGGTCTTAGTCAAGTCCCCTGTTAGTTGCTTTTTTTTTAATTCCTCAAAAATAATTATTGTACTGCATTACCTACTGTAGCAGATATATATTTCTGCTAAGTTTTCAGTGGTGGTGGTGGAATATATATCTCCTTTGATGCCGATGCACACAAAATGTCACTTATTACAGACAGCATCAGAAGGTGGATCTTTAACCTGTACTTTCGAGTCTGGATATTATCGTAGAAGAATATCATCATGGAAAGTTCACAAACCTAAATACACCACTGCTGAGTGCTTCACATCTTTTCAACAGCTTTATAAATACTTTGATTGCGCCCAACAATTCAACAAAATACCAAAGGTAGAATTGTTATGTCCTCATATTATCCACTGACTTCAGGGAAGATTTTCAAAACGGAGGTCTGGAGTGTAAACTTCAGTATCCAGGACACTTCACTTACATGTCCACTATTAATCATCCAATGTTCCCTGGAAAAATTGAGATCGTCATTGACTTTGATGCAGCAGGATCAGATTCATTATACTGCAGCAGTCATAGCAAACATTTTATCTTCTTTTCAAAAGATCACAGTTTTTTCAGCACTTTAATTTTTTTTGTTTGTTTCTTTGCAACATCTACAGCTGGTAAATTTGCAACTAATAGCCTACTTTATTTTAAATTTACAAATTCAGTTCAGAGCTACGAAACAATACAGTCAGAAACAAAGGAGAAAAAAAAAGATAGTGGGATCTCTGCAAGAAATATTTTATCCATATTATAGAGGGACTATTCATTATGTCAAAAGAAAAATAATGTTTCTACTTTACATTGGCAAATAGACCTGCAGATGAATCTCCTCCATTTGACAATGGATGGTCCATAATTTGGGGATACATGCTTGAATGCTCTTCATCGAACTCCTGTAAAGAAACACGGATCAAGACTATCCTAAGAATTTATACCACAGGAGAAAAACTGAATAAGATTAACAATGTGGCTGCTCCAGGCTGTTTAGAAAAAAGAAAAAAAACAACTGTTCTGTGCAGACATTACAGATGTGCTTGGCATGGATCTAGTAAGGGCAAGGTGGATAAAGGGGCAAATATATTGAATATGTCAAGCTCAGGGAGAAAATTCTGGACTGCTACCCAGACTAGCAAAACTGCCAAGGAAGATTTTCTAGTCTTTCTGAACAGGTTTGTCTGCTCTAAAGCCTGGACTAGCATCAGAAAACACAATATTTTTTTCAGCACCTGATTCCCTTTCTCTCTAGGAAAGGTTACCCAAGAGCCAGACTATCTTGCGTGATATTCAGTGATTTTCTGTCTTGCTCTTCTCTGGAAATTGAGCTTAATCCACCTAATCTATACAATGAGGGACTGTAACTTAAGCCACACCATCAGTAGAGGTGTAAGCACACCATAAAATACAGAAGAAAGAGCTGTTCTTTCCAGAAATTAAATTCTTCAAGTGAGAAACCTCAATTTATAACGTAATTATTATTTTGTCATTTACTGTTCACACACAAACACACACATACACATGTACATTCGTGCATGCATATATATGAATATGTTCACACCCACAGTCTAAGATGAGGGCATTCTGTGGTCAGCAGCAGGCCCTGAGCTCCAGACAGAACTGGGCTTGACACTTGCTATTCAAGCTGGAAGACAGAAATAACAAGATAATTATCCTGCGATTACATAGCACTTAGCTTGCACTGCTTATATAGCATGCAGATGACAGTTACAATGTAGTTACTCAAAAATATGTGGCAAACAATGTGCTTAAAATAAAGCCAGTCCTTTTCTTCTGGCCTTTGTTTTTTAAATTTAGTAATATAACATGTCATTCCTTTTATCAGCTCTTTGTTCTGCTGACTTATGAGAGAAACAGAAATTGGTGCAACAAATTTGCGCTTTTAACAGGTTTATTATTGCATTATTCCTTTATGGGGTCTTCTACGTAATTGCACAAAATGATGTTATAAATCCCCACCGGAAATACTTATTCCTCTGTAGCCTGATGTCCGATGTCTAGAGGACACAAGCAGTGCATCTCCCCCATCTGCTATTAGCACGCCTACACATTCCTTTTGGTGTATTAAAGGGCAAAGCAAACAGGGGA